>NC_051275.1:33263132-33315632 GCF_015220745.1 Sebastes umbrosus
GGGCTGATGGTGCAATTATTTTGTAAAAATAAACAAATTGCACATCATGTTTTATAATCAACTCTGCACAAAGAAAAACACACACAAACAAATCCAAAAACCAGCAAATACGAGCTTCTAAATATAGCCATATTCCGGGTTAAAGGAGTGTGCTAGCTGGAGTAGAAATTGGAACTTGGATGAGATACAGTAAATCTGTCCTGATAGGATCAACACGGTGGTCTGGTGCTGAACAGCAGCCATATGGGCAACAGACAGAATGACGGCCGTAGCAAATCTGCCTGGACAGCCCTTTCTGATGGGGAACTAAAGCCGTTATATCCATCTATGTTCTTGCCAAAGCCCGCAGACTCCATTGACAAAAACAGTAATTTTACCTCTCAGGACACAGGAGTTGCTGGTCTACCGCTGCCTCGGTTAGTTTGTTTACATTATAGTGTGACATGGGTGTTTTAAAGGGTTAGTTCAGATTCACTAAAGTCATAATATAACACAAACTAACTAACCGATTGAGGCAGCGGTAGACCAGCAACTCCTGTGTTCTGCAAGGGAAAATTACTGCTTTTATCAAAGGAGTCTGGTGGCTTTGAAGAGAGCATAGATAACGGTTTCAGTTCCCCATGGGAAACATAGACTGTATAGCTGTCTAAGGCAAAGTGGTGAAAATATTCTAAATATAGCGTACACTTAAACTGATATTGATTTTTTTAGGTTGGCCTTTCTTTTAGGTGCCTAAAACACATTTTGCTGCTGCCCCTGTCCACAGCAGTACATTACTTAGCTTCCGTGCTGGTACTCGCCGACCGCCATCTACTGTAGGTAATCCACTGACTCATACAACCCCACTTCCGAACTATGCCTTTAAAGGTCTATTTCCAGCTTATACCCAGCATCAACAAAACTACAAAACTAACCCATCAACTCTTCCCAGTCATATCCAGGCTTGGGTGGGTATTCATGTTAATACAACAGAACGGAGGAGAGCTATATTACATCCTGTGCTTTGGCCAATCTCTCTCTACCGTATCTCCTGCCAGGAGAGACCCCCGACATGACTCAGCATCACTCTACCCTGCTGAATCACCATGGCAACCAGGGACAGTACCCATGGAGACCAAAGAGAGACGCGGAGAGACATACAGATCAAAGCTGATTCAGTGAGAGAGGAAAAGGCGGTCCCAAAGACGAGTAAAAAGAAACAGACAGCAGCAAAACGAGAAGAGCAGGTAAGAAAGGAGGTCAGAATGATGAAGAGACAGAAAAAACACAGAGTGAATGAAAGAAGACAGAAAGCATCAGAGAGACAAAGAGAAGAGCGCGAGTAGGAAAAGGGACATTGATTTTCTGTTAAGAGGAAGTAGAGAGAGAAAGAAGGATGGCAGGGAGGTCTACAGCTGTATAATCCCTGCCAGACAAGTGCGTCACGTTGCTGAGGGCTATGTTTGATTTCAGAATAGTTTTATTCCTGTCGGGCGGGGCGGCTCAGTGCCACTACAACTAAAGCCGAAACCCTTCACTGTCTGCCAGCAATCAGCCAATATGTCATTTCAACAAGGTCCTTCAGACCTTTCTTCCCTCCAGTTACTGCTGTTGCTTGTGCTTGATTTATATTCTCCTGTCTCTCTTTCTCTATAACGTTCCCAAACAAAGAGATGTACACAGAGTTAAAATTACTCAGTGAGGGTGAACAGGTTTTAAATAATACTTAGTGTTTATCCCTAACAGCCAGCAGGAGGCGACTCCTCTGGTTGCAAAAAGAACTCTGATTGTATAGAAGTCTATGAGAAAATGAGCCTACTGCTCACTTGATTTATTACCTCAGTAAACATTGTAAACATGAGTTTATGGTCTCAATCACTAATCTCTAAATTATGGTCCCATTTAGAGTCAAATAAACCATAAAACAGGGGATGCTTTAGGGCGGGGCTACCTTGTGATGAAAGGTCGCTACCAGGGCGTTTTCCGGTCTGGGAGTTGTCTGAGTTTTCGTCTTAAAACTTTAACCCCTTTCACAGTGTGTTTTCAGGTCATCAATGTCTTATTCAGCGTTCGGATAGACTTAGCTCCATCCTCTCGTAATACTTCTGGTTGCAAAAAACCAAGATGGTGAAGGCCAAAATGCCAAACTTGAGGCTTCAAAACGGCAGTCCACAAACCAATGGGTGATGTCACGGTGACTACATCCACTTCTTATATACAGTCTATGATATTTTTGCCAACTTTTTATACTTTTTACCTTGGAGGAAAGTGAGTGCATTTTTTATATCTCGCCTAGTTTTTCTCTAAACAGTATACAGATTAAATGTTTGATAAGATACATCTATAACTGATGTGACTAGACATTCTTACAGACAGCCAAAGTCCCGACTCACTACCAAAGATAAACACTCATCAGCTTGCTTACCTCTCTTGTTCATGCGGAAGAAGTGCAACGCTATTGGCCAGGAGAGAACCGCCATTAGTGAAACTGCAGCCACATGGAGGAAAGGTGCTGTCACCTAAAGATTAAAAGAGGAACGACACGGGATTGGTCAAAATTGTCAAAACATAAAGCACAAATTACAGTTTGTATTAACACAACATAATTCTCTCCTGTGATTGGCTGGTGTGTCAGGATTGACTAACCTGCAGGGAGAGAAGGAGAGTCTTCCATTCTTTGCTCCAGAGGTCAGACAAGATGGCGGTGGCTGTGACGGAGAACGCCAATGCCACCACGATGCCAGTCTGACAAAAACACAAGAGGACGAGAAAACACAACATATGACACCTCGTCTGTGTTTATTTATATGGATTATTTATATGTATTACTATTATTATTACCTTGTGGCTCCAGTGCAGGTACAGCCTCTGACCCTCAGACAGCAGACACACCGCCAGCACCTGAACAATGTTTAGATATTCATCAAAAACTGTTGCATAAAGCTGCTTCAAGTAATACTCTCCTACAAGGAATTAGATTCTTTGGAAATTGTATTTAAGTCACAAAAAGTGAGCTAACAAAGCACTGTTAACTGTTTACTTTTTGGCATGTGTATATTTTGAATTACTTATTTACTTACTGTTAACCAGTTATATTTATGAAAGTCTTAACCCATTCATATTCCTGGAATTTTGTACATTTAGTTTTTGCACTTTATTAATAATCTTAATTATTTATATTTTGTTTTATTTATTCTACATATTTGCACTCTCGCCTTCTTTATACTACTAAATAAAGTTCTATCTTATCTTATATCAGTTCTGACCTGTCCAGAACCGACATGGTTTCTACTTAACTTCAGCAAACTGGACAATGTTAAATTGTTAATTATCTTTTTAATAAAACCTCAAATCCTCGTCGTTTTATGCCGAGCAGATTTAAGAAAACTTGTGGATATCTTCTCACTGCTGACAATATTGTCAAAGCTCTTACATGCCTCAGAGTTTTCTCTACCAAGAGACAGTAAAATGAGTTGATGCAGATTTCTCCTTCACTTCATATGTGTCCCTTTTTCTGTATTATATAATAATTCTTACATATTATTTGTCAGCTCAGGCGAGCGGACAAGCTCCTAAATATCACACAACGGGCTGGGAGGGCCGAATGGCTAATGTGAACTTGCACCTGATGAAACACATTGTTTCAAGCACTCTGGTTTAGTGAGAAAGAATTAAATAAAGTGACACTACTGATAACCTCTGGTTAAAACAGAAGGAGTGAGGCCAACTGTCTTGCTCAAGAACATTACAGTAACGGGATGACAAATGCATTCTCAGCACATCCAGGGATTTAAGCTGGCAACCTCTGACCTAAAACAACACAACACTGCCTACCTCTGTAGTATATAATCAGACCTATGAGTACTAGAAACATGTTTTTGTTCTGATCTCTGTGAAGAGCTTTATCTAGACAGGTTAAAATCACATCAGTGTTCGTACCAATAGTAGGGCGATGTACGTGAAGAGAGCAGCAGCAACGACCAGCAGGACCAGAGACCAGGGAAACCAGAAGCCCAGAGTCCCAAAGTTAAACCTGAGGAGGCACAAGAACAAGCCAAAATCGTGATTGCGATTAATATTGATTAAATGTGCAGCCCTACTACAATCACCAAAAAAAATACTCCAACCAACACGAGGGTGTGTGCACGTGCCAACATGTACAGTATGTGCTGCGTTGTTACCCACCAGTCAAAGTCGATGTAGTCGTTCTGAGCTTCACTCCAGAAATAGAGGAATAAAAAACTCAAGAAGAAGGTGAGGATCAGGAGGCCAAAACTGCCACACTCCACCTGTAACACACACCCATACAGAAGTCATGCGTTATATTTGGTCTTACCAAACTACCCACTTCTACCCAGAGAAAGTCATTCTAATAATAATTAACTATAGTTTTAAACCCTTTGCCCCAATGATTCTGGGAAAAATATTTTTTTTCCCATGTTAACAGGATTTACAGTCATAATTGGACTCCCTGATGCTACACAATCTGGCAGATTGGAGGAAGTCAATCAAATTACAGAGTGCATATGGAGGCACTTTATTTGGATACAAGCTGACAGAGTAAATATATGCTCATATTTTCCGGAGAAAAGCAGTAACTGACTGTTGGAGTCAGCAGGCTGGACTGACGGAAACCGTCTGGGGAATCGATACTCTGCACGATCAGCAAACAAACCAAACTCAACTCACTGCTTATAGATGGTGCTGTGTGTGTGTGTGTGTGTGTGTATGTGCGTGCGTGTGTGTGTTTACCTTGCTGCAGCAGCACTCTCCTGGCTGCGCCCGGGCTCTTTGGTATCGTCTCCATTGGCAACCATAGAGGCCAGCCAGGCAGGAGACAAATGGCTGGTGTTCATACCTGATACAGTCGATGAGGAATTAACCAATAAAGTAAACATCAGTTACCTGAGTCGAGCATTTCCACAAAATGATTGAAAACACAGAAAAACACTAATGTAATGTTGTATATTTTAAAAGACATCAAGCAACATATCACTAGGGCTGTCAATCGATAAAAATGTTTAATCGTGAATAATCGCAAATTAATCACATATTTTATATCTGTTCAAAATGCACCTTAAAGGGAGATTTGACAAGTATTTAATACTCTTATGAACATGGGCAAATATGCTGCTTTATGCAAATGTATGTATATATTTATTATTGGAAATCAATTAACAACACAAAACAATGACAGATATTGTCCAGAAACCCTCACAGGTACTGCATTTAACATAAAACAATATGCTCAAATCATAACGTGGCAAACTGCAGCCCAACAGGCAACAACAGCTGTCAGTGTGCTGACTTGACTATGACTTGCCCCAAACTGCATGTGATTATCATAAAGTTGGCATGTCTGTAAAGGGGAGACTCGTGGGTATCCATAGAACCCATTTACATTCACTTATCTGGAGGTCAGAGGTCAAAGGACACCCTTTGAAAATGGCCATGACAGTTTTTCTTCGCCAAAATTAAGCGTAACTTTGAAGCGTTATTTAGCCTCCTTACAACCTAAAAATCACAAGTTGCGTTAAGTTGTTAAAGAAATTAGTGCCGTTAAAACTAATTTGTTCTAACGCCTTATTATTGCGTTAACTTTAACGGAACTACATATTACTTAACTTTTAAAAACATTTTAGAGATTTTAAAGATAAGATCTTGACTGTTTTATTATAGTTGGGAGTGGTGCACTGGAAACTAAATAAATTGTGATGAACTTGAGTAACCTTTGCTTTAAAATGTCTGCTCTGATAGCAGGCTTCATTTTGGATCTGGTTCCCGGTTGATTAAAATACCCAGATTCATTGAGCTCTGAGGCTAAATAACCTCATATAAAACAGTTTATTAATTTGCAATGTCCAAAACATCCAGGAAGCAGCTTCTAAGTTTTAGCAGGTGCTGACTGTCAGGCATCACTGATGGGTGTGATCTGTCATTCGACAAGGCCAGCAGAGTGGAGGTGCTTCTCTGGTGAACCGATTGAGCTGCCTGTCAGTTTCAGTTCATCTAAATTAAAGTTTATCAACCTAATAGTTCTGAATCAGAATTATGACCTCTGGCATTTGAAGTATGCAGCTTGTGAAAAATAAAGTCTGCAGTAAGTAAGAAGTTTGCACCTGTTGGTTCAATGTGTCAGATACATTTTCCGTCTTTCCTTCTGCTGTCAACATTAATTAGGCTGCCACTGAAAACTCTTTCAGTTACTTTAAAGATAGGGTCGATGATGTTGGAGAGCTAGCAACATTTGAAAGTAGCATCGCCTCAGGAGCTCCGTCTAAACCCCCCCCCTCCCTTCGGGGCTCCTTCTAAGGCAATGATTGGTAGACGTTTTTACAGGATTACAGCAGCTACAGATGACGGCTCTTTTCCGGTCCTTTTTCAGAGCTAATCAGTAACGGATCGCTGTCGAGGTGTAAAGACCATTTCAACCAATATAACAAATAGTGCATACTGGAGAACATTGTCAACCCTGACTTTAACTTTAATCACAAATGTGTGAATCAAAGTTGGTTTGAGTCAGAGGCCAAATCAGGTCTATTGCCCAGTACTGTAGGTCACATCAACCCTGTCTCCTACTAAATTACGTTCCCATACAACTAAACTGCATTCTCAATTACGTTTCCAGGGAAACGTGTTTTCTCCCTGGATATGGTCGCACTTTTAAAACATACAGTGGTCATATCCAGTTGTCACAAAAATAAGAAAAAAGCCCTCTTTAGATGATGCATTCAGGCTCCCTCTGAAGCACTGTGACTCATCCTTCTGTGCAGACACAGACAGCAGGCCGTCGTACGTCATAGCAAACAGTTCTCCATGAAAAGAGCAACGGCAGACAGCAAATGAGAAACAGCAAAGTTTGTAGATAACTCTGAGTAACCAGGAAATTGTTTGGACAGAGATATTGCTGCTTGTTTTATTTTTATGTAATTGTCTGATGAATTAAAACAAATGAAATTATATTCAGCTCAGGCGGTGGCATGTTCTCCCTGTGTTTCCATGGGTTTTCTCCAGAAGACATGCAGGTTAATTGTTGACTGTAAATTGCCCGTAGGTTTGAATGTGAGCGTGAATGGTTGTCTGTCTCTATGTGTCAGCCCTGTGATAATTGATTACTTGCTTATTTATTAGATCTTGTTCTGTTTTTTACTCATGCCTCTTGTTGTTTGCACCGACCCCCTTCGCTGCTGTAATCCTGCAAATTTCCCTGCTGTTGGATAGGCTTGTAGTCGGTGTTACACGGTGTTCGGGTATACACCGATTACATTACTTGCCCACCGCCCCACCATTGTTTTTTTTTATAGAAGTAAAACCCATTTAGTTAATTTTCAGATATCAGCACCGTGTTATCAAAACATAGTCGGATGATGGATGCTAACTGAAAGTGAAAGTCTCAGCTCAGACCAGCAGGAGTCAGAATTCACACATGGGACGAGAGAGAGTTGACAGACAAGATGATGGCGGAGGTTTTGGTGTCAAAGCGAAAAAGCAAAAGCACCAAACACCAATATTTCGGACTTAAACCCAATGCTATAAAGGAACCATAACGTTAAAGAGGCAATCACCGTGCGGAGGACGGAGCGGTCACAGCCAGTGCGCCGCGTCGCCAGGTAGAAACCTGCGGCCCCAGAGCGAATGCTCGACCAGAGAGGCCTGACACAGCCATCCGACGGTAAAGATCGGAGTAAGCACTCTACACATATTGAGCGCCGTCTTTTCTTGTGAAATGTCCGGTGTAATCGGTAACACTGGTGTTGTCATCAAGTTTATTAACCGGTGGGAGAATTTACCCACTGTGACATCCCTACACTGGGACTAATAAAGGATTATCTTTTTTTATGACAGATGGTCACTCCACACATTACTACAAATTGCAGTCCATTTTAAAGAGCAAGTGCTGTCTTCAAAGCAGTGTGAATGCATATAAAAACTGATGTCTATCTCCATTACGTCAGAGTGTAAGTGTCATCGCTGACTGGTGGTGTGTGTTGTTCTGTACCTTTGCAGCAGCTGCCGCCGCACCACCTTTAGCTTCCCCAGCTTCAGTCTGGTCACGGGCATACACTCATCCACAGCCCGGCATCACAGAGACAGACAGAGAGAGAGACGAGGAGGAAGAGGGAGGAGGAGAATGAAGAAGGGACAGGAGAGAGAGAGAGAGAGAGAGAGGATGGAGGAAGAAAAGGCAAGACTGTAGGCCACCACGCCACCTTCACCTAGAGGGAGAGAAGAAAGTTTGAATCAATTTAAAATGTATTTATAGCAAAACTAGACTCAGAAGATACAGATACTCTCAGAGAAACACACACTGACCTATATCTGGTATAGTTGTGAATACACAAGTTGTGTGATTCTACACAACTTGTGCTTGCTCAGGTGATTTATGACTGTAGTACAGTGTACACACACACACAAACACACACACACACACACACACACACAACTACCTGTTTTACAGTATATGGTCTGTTTATGTTAATCCATCATTCCATATGACTAATTACAGGAGTATAATTAGACCAGTCAGCCGGTAAATGAGCCAGTTATCCAACCAGCAACAACGTCCTAAACCTGAAACTAATTAAAATGTAAAGGGATTTAGGGTTTATGGTTTTATTGCAAAGTAGGTTTTCACATTCACAAGGAATTTGTCTTGGTGTTTTTGGTGCATAACAATAAACATCGCCAGAGAAAATAAAAATAAAAAGCAAGTAGTGTGACAGTAAAGAAACATAAATAAAAGTTATTCAGTCATCCAACCAGCAACAACATCCTGAACTCCCAGCTGCAGCTGAAACAAAGCTGATTAAACCAGGAGTCTATCATCAGAAAATCAGCAACAATTATTATGATAATCTATTGAGAAAAATAGATTATATATTATTAATAGAAATATTTTCAGCGTCATTGCGATATGTACATGCGCAATAAACACATCGCAAAAGGCTGTCTGAAACGCGATGAATAAAGAAAATCATTTTATTTAGGGAGGGTTAACGAAACCATCAAAATTTGTTAATCGATTAACTGTTTCAGCTCTAAAATGATCCCAGATCAAACCCAGTAAACCACTGAGCCTCCTCCTGTCTGTAGTTCAACTAAAGGTGATCCTAATGTGGTTCAGACCCAGATATAGGTGGCCTAAATCTGCAACAGCTTTTAACTGTGTGCCTGAGTTATGAACAAAGAGGCCAGTTTAATGGCTTAACACACACACTCTCTCCATTATAAATACTGTATTGACCAGAGTGTGAACTGGTTTGGTCATAAGATCCAGGACGGATGATTTCGATACAGAAAAGCAGATTAGTAGTAAATTAATGAGGCAAGTGTTTTGCAACATCGATGTTAAAATTAACTAATTAACTCATCATGAGTACATGTGCACGGTGTGTGTGTGTGCGTGCGTGCACGTGTGTGTGTGTGTGTGTGTGTGTGTGTGTGTGTAACAAGATACAGTTGTATGGGTGAAGCTGGTATTTGGGGCTGACAGATGGTAAGCACTCTGTTGTTGCTCCATCACATCAGGACTGAATAACAGATGTACGTTGTTTGTCTCTTCAATCCAGCAACAACCTGATAACCTGAGTTTACAATTGAAGAATAGATAATATACTACTAACATGATGACAGATCTGTGGGGGGCACACAGTTCATGTCTGAAATCAGGTCACTTTACAAAAAGACGGTATACAAAAAAATTAAATAAATAAAATAACACCCAAAGATCCAAAAATTTGAATCCAACCCTAAAGACAAAGTAATGCATGCATCGTTTTCTTCTAAAATAAATGTAAGTGTATCATCATACTACTGAAGTCTACTTTTCTGGTATATAATAATCCATTTATTTGTTTCAATACAATTCTAATGTACGTTATATAATTCATCTTAACTCTTATCTAATATATCCTGTGCAATTCAGTTTTGCTCAGTTGTATTTAGTCTCTGTGACTGACGTCGGCTGCCAGACGACCAGGCCGATTCAACCAGCCGAGTCATCACATTGCTGCCATGGCAACTGTGACATCAGATCCGTTATTATCACTGCTGTGAGAAGGATGAAGGGAGGTGGGGTAATAAACAATAAGGAGCCAGATGGAGTCATAAAAAGAGGAGACGACTGAGTGAGAAATTACCATCAGGAGTCATCAAAGCTGTTGATGCACTAAAAGCACACATATCCTGCAGGGTGAGACACAGAGTCCTCTCTTTGCACTACGTCTCACACACACTCAGTGAATTAAGGCATTTTAGACGGAGCACACAGCCACATAAAATAATATGAGAGGCAGAAAGAGAGAAATACACAAAAAAGAGAAAAACAGAAAATACACCTACATGTCATACCCTCTCTCTTGCCCTTTCAAAACTATCACTGTCACTATCAAATGAAGGCAAGATGCCCAAAAAAAGAATCTTAAAAAAAAAAAGAATGAAAAGCCTGAATATAAAAAACCAAAAATAATTATATACATATATATATATATATATATAAATAAATATATATATATATTATATATTATAATAAGATATCTGTAAAAGTGGTAATAATGGTCTAAAATACCTTCTGTCCTTTAAAATTTTATCTTTTCTACTTATTTGTCATTATTTTTTTAGGGCTGTAACTCCTATTTTTGTTTAATATACAGATTATTTTATGATTATTATTAATCGTTTTGTCTCTAAAATGTCAGAAAATAGTAAGAAACACACATTACAGTTTTCCAGAACCCAAGGTGACGTATTCAGATTGTTAGTTTTATTAATCCAGCAGTCAAAATTAAATAAATATATTTGATTTACTATGATGAATGACAAAGACAAGCATCAAGACGTCACATTTAAGCAGCTGGAAACAGTAAAAAAAATGACTGAAACTATAAATCAATTTGATTAGTCGAGTAATATTTCCATCTCTAAACATTTTTTAAAGTCTTTCTATAGTGTTCCTTTTATTTTATATATAGTCCAACTTCCATCAAAGTCTATACACACATCTTCTACCTGCTCCCTCTGACCATTTAATAGGTAGAGCGCATCATGATGCGACATTAAAGGTGACCTTAGAGAAACTTTTTAAATCTTGACAGGTGTTTTATCACTGAGCCGCTGCAGGCATCATAAAGTGTACAGACAAGGTTATTTAAAACAGGACCAGTGATCTGAATTCAGCTCAGGCTGTAACTCAAATCACAGCAGAGATATTTATTACTGTTTAAGTTTCAATGCTTACTTCCTCAGTGATGCTCACAACATTTTTGTTGCAAAAATCCGAGCAGCAATTACACGTTTGAATTTTTTTACTGTATTTAATGTTATAAAAGACAAGCTGATTGAGTGACAACTTGACAAAAGGGACTTCTGAATTATGGATTTATGCATTTTTGCTCTGAAAGGGATGTAAGCCCAGGTCTTTGTCTCCATTGTGTATGGTGATAATGGTGGCAGCTATTGTAAATGCCTCCCTTTCTTTCTAAACGGCTTATACAACAGAACCAATATGTGTTTTAGCACCGAGTGTCTCTCAACCCACCACCACTTCTGACAGCTGATGAGGGCGTTTCTTTTTTTCCTGTCAATGCTAGTGTACATCTTCACTCTCGCTGCTTTATAAACTATGAGTCTGGACCCAAAGTGGGTCAGATATATGACAGGTGGTGACATGAGGGGAGCAGTGACACACTTTAAGGACTCTCTGAGCTCCTGAGGTAAAAGGAGAGGACATTTAATTTAGGCTGAGAAAGTTTAGAAAAAACCCTGCAGTCCTATCCATGAAGTGAGGACACTGATAGCACAGGAGAAGACTGCCAAACCAGAGAAGGTGGACAAGATAAGATGGCAGTTTAAAACATGTTATAATACTACAGAAGTTCCTCTGTCTTTATCTTTTCTTTTTTGCATCTCTGTCCATCTGATTTTCCCTACTTGACCCTTTCACTTTGTCACTCTCGTCTAATTGTCTTAACCCCAGTTTTTCTTCCATCCTCTCTCCATCTATCAGTGCTCCCCTTCCTCTCTGAGCAGCCGTTGGAAACTGGCCAGTACTTTAGCAGCTTGACATCAACCTACACGACTGGACAGCACTTCATTCAGCCAGCTCTTTACAGAGAGAGCCAAAGTCAGATAAGGACACACTTTTCTATTTATGGGCTGTCAATCGATCAAAATAGTTAATCACGATTAATTGCAAATTAATCACACATCTTTTTACCTGTTCAAAATGTACCTTAAAGGGAGATTTGTCAAATATTTAATTCTCTTACCCAAATGTGAGTGGGCAAATATGCTGGTTTATGCAAATGTATATAAATATTTGTTATTGGAAATCAATTAACAACACAAAACAATGACAGATATTGTCCAGAAACCCTCACAGGTACTGCATTTAGCATAAAAAATATGCTCAAATCATAACATGGCAAACTGCAGCCCAACAGGCAACAACAGCTGTCAGTGTGTCAGTGTGCTGACTTGACTATGACTTGCCCCAAACTGCATGTGATTATCATAAAGTGGGCATGTCTGTAAAGGGGAGACTCGTGGGTACCCATAGAACCCATTTACATTCAAACATCTGGAGGTCAGAGGTCAAGGTACCCCTCTGAAAATGGCATGCCAGTTTTTCCTCGCCAAAATGTAGCCGTTATTTAGCCTCCTTTCCGACAAACTAGTATGGCATGGTTGGTATCAATGGAGTCTTTAGGTTTTCTAGTTTCATATCATACCAGTATCTTCACTCTAACTTTAAAACTGAGCAAATTGCATTAAAGAAATTAGTGACGTTAAAACAAATTTGCTTTAATGCATACATTTTGACAGCCCTGGTGTATTTATAGGGCACGCTTACATTAATCAACAATGACACGACAGAAATGTTCATGAAAAAGTCCCGTGGTCAGCTAAAACAATTAACATCAGAAGTGAAACAAGTTTTGCAATCCGCTACGATGTCTCTCTGACAGATCCTGATGCATCTAATCTTGCGGTCAGATTAGAAACTAGATGACACTTTGCCTCTTAAATATGTCGCCTTTGCTGTGTGATACAGCAGCTTTGCTGTTTTCTCTGTGAAGGACAATGTTAAATTTCATAAAAGTGTAAACATCTATTTTGAAGTTAGTGGTGGCAGTCTTTATTTCAGCCGAGGCAATCTGCCTCTGCTATAATACGCTGTGGGAAAATCACTAAAACAGACGGATTATTACATTCACACCTACGTAAAACCCCAGCAACCACACACAGAGCACAAGAAACATAATGCAGAGCGCCGGGGCCTTGAAGCTGTGAGCCAACAGCTGTAACCACTGAACCACTGCAGCACCACAGGAGCAACATGACGCAGGTAAGAGTCGATGTTTGACAACGAGTCAGACAGGCAGCGCTGCTCTGATCCCAGTGTGGGATGTCCTCTGGTACATCACACCGACAGGGACTCAGACAGACGGAGAGGTGGCAACCCTGCCATATGTGCCTCTTTCTGTGTGCATCTCCAAACAAGAGTGTACAAGAACTAAAGGTATCTACACAAACGCAGGCGCACACACACACACACCTGAAAATCATAGGCACTCTTATGCACAAACATCAAAGAAACCAGAAGTCAACGTTGTTTTATTTGTCACGCAACTTCCGTACTTAAATTACGCCACTTCCAGAGTTATTTTAACCCAAACCATGATCTTTTCCTAAACCTAACCTAAATAGTTTTGTTGCCCAAACCTAACCAAGCTGTTTCCTGTGAAGACGGAATTGTACTCGATTAGATATATAGATATATACATTATATACTGTATATTAAATATATATTTGATATTATAAGATTGGAGCGGAAATTGACACGTGCATCACGTGTTGCTGGACATTCGTAGGAAAATGCACGAAAATGAGGAATAGCTTTTTGTAAGATATCCTATCGTTGTATGAGGATACGTTGAACTGATTAATAGAGAAAATGGGCCATCTCAGCAGGTCTATAAAGAATTTCACAATTAACTGAATCAACCTTAAACCAAACTAACCTGTGACTGATGTAATCCAATTAATTGATATTACAATTGTTTTAATCATTTAAACTCGTCATTGAACTTTAAACTGATTTTAAAATGTGAGCTTCATTTCAAGTGAACACTAGAGATCACTGTGGAATCCATCCACACTCATGTCTTTAATATTATGCAGAATTATTCACAGAATGTGAATACAAGACAAAACTAAATCTAATATCTTTCTAAGGAAGGGTCAGTGTCTAAAGCCCGCAGACGCAACAGCATGTCATCGTCCACAACAATGGACACGATGCCAAATAATCACTGGTTAATAACATTTGCATATTTTAGTTACAGGGTGCAACGCAGCTCTAAATTCTCTGCTACTGAACCAGGAAAACAAGAAAAGGGTGTTTATCACAACTGCTCTAGTTTCCAAAAACCTTGTTCTACTTTTCCCAAAAAGACTGATTGTTGAGAAAGTGTTCAGTGAACAAAGTGTGCTCTGCTGAGACCGAGGACTTCACAATATTTGGGTCGAATGCAAAAAAGTACCACTAATTTGTGAGGGAAATGTCTTTATTACTCGATTTTTGGGTTGCTGGAAAAACATTTAATAGATAATGCCTGACAATGACTGATATATTTGACTTCAAGACATCTCTGACTATATACATGCTGAAAATCAAACATTTTTACTGTATTCATTTAGATATTTTTCAAATTAAAAGTCCCTAGAAGTGTATGATTCAACTTTTTCTCATGATCTAGTCTTAAAAAATTTAATAAATATTGTAAGAAAGCATAATATCGAATCACAATACTTATCGAATCGGCACCCAAGTATCGTGATAGTTTCAAATCGGGAGATAGGTGTATTGTCCCAGCCCTAATGTCAGTAAGGTAAAAGGTTCCTTCAGGTGAAACAGAGCAGTGAGGTCAGAGACTCCTGGTATATAACAGACTGTGAGAATGAATCATGAAGTAAGGAAGCATTCATTCCTGATTTATCTGTACTTTAAGGCAGTCGGGGAAGAATTTCCATCGGTTTAGATGTTGAAAGTTGATCCTAAGTGCCAGCTTATATTTTAACATTAGAAGCAGCTCTCTGGCTTCAAACAGCCCACTCAGCAGTTCACAAACTGCAATGCACCAACAGCAAGCTGGACTAACCACAAACCCAAGATAAGTCAGTTTTTCAAGATTTAATAAAAAATGTAAAAACAAGTGTTCCTGGTTGATATAGTGAATATAGTCTGGCCTGAACACAGCTGTAGACATACATGCGCCATCAAAACGTGACAGAAGCTGTAGCTGAGCTGTCTTACATCTTCATCTGTGGGTGATGTGGGGAACTGAGGCAGCTGGGTAGAGAACAGGTTAGCAATCTGTCATGTTTCACTCGCCCGCTCGGCTCCATTACATCCGACAGGATCACCGACTGCCTCGTGTCCCCGTCAAGAATTAAATTATAACCTGACAGGTACAACTGAAATATGGCACCTATTCACATGGACTGTTCTCTTACAGCATCCAGGGAGCCGAGAGGCTAATGCGGGGCCAGACTATTGTTAAAGACGACCTATTATGCTTTTGTGCTTTAATGTGTTATATAGTTTTTAGTGCCTGTAAAAGGTCTGCAAGGTTACAAAGCCCAAAGTCCACGCCAAAGGGAGTTACTCTCCCCCACAGAAACACTGCTCCTGAACTGCCTGAAACGCCTTCCTTGAAGTCCTGCCTTTTCCTCCATAATGTGGTGATGTCACCAAGTAACACATTTGCAAACTATCTGCCTAGCAGCTAGTTTGGCAGCTAGTTTATGCCCTCAGAGCATTTCAGAGAGTGAAAAGTGGTGCTGCAGCACAGCAGGTTTGAGGAAAATAAAAAGTTTTTTGAACATTAATGCATGTAAACATGTCCTAGTAGAAACCCAAAATACAAGTATGAACCTGAAAATAAGCCTAATAGGTCCTCTTTAACACTCTTCCTCTTCTATTGAAACCAGTAGGATATATTTCACTGCTTAGAAATCAAAAAGATGCTCCTTATAACTTTAATTCTAGCCTCATAATCAAAGTAATAGTCGTGCATCCATGACTCCAGTGCAAACATGACCAGCCTGCAGGTAATTCAGCATGACGATTCTTGGTTCACCAAAATTTAAGGGTATAATAAGCCCTAATATGACCTAACTCATCTCCATGGCAACACTCTAACTCAATGCCCAAAATGAGTGTTGTACTGAGGCACCAAAACATCAAGGACATATAGATCGCAATATAATGAATTGTAACCCCTGCATCATGATACGTATCGTATCGCCAGATGTTTTGCCAATACACAGTCCTACCTTTTCAGTATAATGTAGTCCAGTACAACAACATCTTTAACTATGACCTAAATGCTAAACTTATGATTGAATTTACACATTTTCAACAATTTTAAACAAAAACTGAACATTATGAAAAGGTAGAATTCATGGCAGAGCAGTTGTATTTGTTATTGCATTAAAATTGTACAGGTGTACCTAAGAAAGTGGCACCTGAGCATGTATATTTGTGGGAGAGAGACGCTTTTGGATGCTCATCAAATAAGTTAGGATTTCATTATTTGCAGAGAGATCCAGGTACCATATACAAACTGAACTCCTACACAATATAATGCAAGCTCTTAAAACAACACAACAATCTGCAGTAAAGAATCACACAACCATATAAGTGTGAGACACCCTTGTGCAACTTGAACAATATGAATTACCAGATTCTTGTACACACCAGCTGGTGAGGTGCAATGCCACGAAAACACTGCAAAACAACAAACCAATCCACATTTCTCAAAGATGTCAGAGTAAGAAGAGAGTCTCCAGCCGTGGTAAATGTGCCACCATACACATAGATCTATAAATCTCTAATAAATCAAAAAACATTATAGATTTCAGCTCTATTCCAGGTTTAACCAAGTTATTAAAGGTGTTTTCAACTGACATTATGCTTGCGAGCAGAAAAGTCTATGTGATGGAAAGAGATCTGGGTCTATCTAATTTAATCGTCCTATGTGGAATAAATCACAGTAACTGACAATGACAATGCATGTGTCTGCAGTAATGTGTGCTTATGTGCCTGCGCCTGTGTGTTTGTATGTGAATAATGTTATAAAATCACCCATATAAAATGTGTTTGTCTCAGTCTCACTCCCACTGCAGTCATCTCAGGACAAGAAGGGAAAATAACAGCAAAAAGCAAAAGGTAAATCGAGCACAAACTCGGCAGCAGACTGACAGAAAACGCCTGATGAACACGACACGGTTCGTCAGCTAACTGGCACTTTTACAACTTCTGTTTGCAGGTTTTCTTCCCACAGTGACAGCAGCAGCTTGAATCCCCAGAGAGTTTGTGGAGTGCCCTTTAAACCAGGCACTTAATCCCTGCTGCTCCTCTGGAGCTACACGACTGTGGTTTCAGGATGTGATTAAGCACGTAAGATTAGATTAAACTTTAATGATCCCCTTGGGTATGACTGTTAAGATGTATGAATGAGAAGCAGGTCAGTGCTGAGACAGAAATATGTGAATGTCAAAAACTGTTTAAATATACTGTTTAGTATAAATGAATCTTAATGAAACTACAGTGGATAACTAAACACAAGACAGACCCTCAGCTTTAGTGCTTTGCATGTCAAGCTAGAAGTAAATACACCAGAGTTACTGCGGTCCCAACACGCAGCTATTTTTGCTGGAGATACCCAGCAGTAGATCCTGCAGCTGAATGTGATTTGTCCCAGACTGCCCGGGTAAAGTTAGGAGAGGGCCGGCGGTGACGAAAAAAGCAATCACGGAGCTGAATACTGAATACACGGTGCTGGAGGTTGCCTGTACAGTGCAAGTGTGTGTTCAGTGTGAAAGATGATGCAGCAAAACACACAACATTGGAGGAGAAAATATCGCTACAGAATGTGCAGAGAACGCAAAGGAAAAAGAAGTCCCGCCCCTTCCGGTGGACCCCATGGGACCTTATTTTGAAAACAATATGATCGGTAGTCATCGAAGAGAGACAAATATTTTTTTGATCCCGTTTGAATTTTGCCATGAATCACACATATGATGTTTGTCAATTTAAAAGACAATTTTCAAGTCAAGAAAGTCTCAGTTTGTTGTAAAACTGTTGAAGTATCAGACTGAAAATTAGGGATGCACCGATACCGATACCAGTATCGGGTATCGGGTATCGGGTATCTGGCATACTGTACTTGTACTCGCAAAACGGCTCCGATACCACTTTAAGGCAGCGTGAAGTTAACCTCTCGTCACCATCTTTCAGGTACTATCGCACACACTCACGCTCCACCTCCCCGACGGTGCAGGTGAGACGGGCCGGTGGTGCGCCGGTGGTTTGCTTGCACCATCTGACTAGCGCGTGCGTTAGACTCCTTGGTCCGTGTTTCAAGACGGGTCGGGTGGGTTGCAGACATCACCGCAGATCTCTTGCGCCTTTTACGTCGCCAGTGTCACTCACACCCTCCAGATGGCTGCTAACGAGGGTCTTTTGGCAGAGAAGTACTCGTATCGGTACTCGGTATCGGCGGGTACCCACATGTAAGTACTTGTACTTGTACTCGGTCTAAAAAAAGTGGTATCGGTGCATCCCTACTGAAAATACGTAATTAGAAAGACGACACACCCAAAAGTCTCATGACGTCTCTCTCTCTCTGAAGCTGCGATGCCTGTGTGTTTCCTACTGGGATGTACTCACACCAGCAATGCTGAATATATTCCAACGATGTAATCCACCAAATAACACTTCAGGATATTCTCTTACAAATGATTTAATTCAGATGACAAAATACTGATTTACTAAAAACGGCGTTTGCAAAAGTAGTCGACAAGGCTGCTGCAGAAGTAAAGAAGATATCGTCCGATTAATCGACTATAGGCTTTTTCCTGCTACAAACTATTGTTATTATAAAATGATAATCCATTATCAGTAAGATAGATATTAGATAGATGGAGAGGGAGGTAGAGAGAAGGGGAGACAGTACCATAAAACAATGCAGCCCTCTGTATCCAGACCAATCAGCTCTCTGCTGTTAACTCACTGTCCAAACACATCACACCACAGATAACAACAACAACACCACCACCAGGCATGTGCTCAAGTCAAAGTCTCACAGTACAGCTGTTCTTTGTGTACAAAATAGTGATAAACTACAATTTAAAACAAATATTATAAACTCAATTGTAAACTAGAAAGTACGAATACAACATATCTCAACCAAGTCACAACCCACTACATTTGTTATTAATGTCAGAGAGCAGAAAAGTGGACGTATATGACAATCATTCCCCAACAACAACCACATAGTTTTATTTGGCCAACCAATAGCAAGTTGCTGTGATATTGTGCCGATATTGTAGGAATAATTAATGCAGTGTTGGCACTGATCTTTCAAAAGATTTGTCACTGAACATAATTCTTTTGGGGAACTGTGTTGGTGGTTTTTACATCTCAACATTAATGCAGCATTAATGACAGCCTGCCATGTGCTAATTTGGTTTAGCTCTGATTTACTCATTTTCAATCACAAACTTACAACAAATATATAACAATATTTTTCTCTCCACAGTCCAGTCAGGATTCAAATGAACAGCTTGTCTTCTTCTGGCATCTGTTTTTCTCTGTCTCAACACGAACCAGACAGCAGAGACCACACTCCCACGTTATGAAGAAGAATGTATCAGCAATGATGTTAATGAGTCATGGCAGATTAATGATAAGCCAACCAACATATTGATTTATTCATTAAACTGCTCGTTACATGTTGTCATCATCACTGCCATTACACAGCCTCAGTGAGAAGGAAATAACCCACATCAGAGGACCATTTAATTGCTTTTTACTGCTAGACTGGGATTTCTGTCAGCCTGTGGGAATATTCACTCACATGAATAAATCCAATTTAATTAACTTGTACAGAAAATTAAAACAAGACTTAGAAAGTACCTTTTAAAAACAATGCATAAGGGAATTCTGATTCAGAGAGCTTTTTAACTCCACCGGTATTGCTCAAAATCTGCCTATAATTTGTATTAAAATGTGTTTACTTTTGTTTCTTCTTAATTTTCCAGTGAGAAAAACAACAGTCCGACCACATCCTCCACATCCTACTAACCGGTTTTTGACATGTCAGTAGCTGAAAGGTCAGACAGTTGGTTGGTTGACAGCTGGGAAGTTTGTGGTGCCTTTAGGTGAGACAATCAATTCAAGCTGCTGTGCTGAAGATGAGAGACAGAAGCCCACCTGAGGCTAATCTTTCTCTTTTCAACATATGTTTGATGACATTATGGTTTTTGCAATATTCCCCAAAGCAATAAACACCCAAACTATCACATCTTTCTAGAAGTTGTTCAGGTTTCAGGAGGATATAACGCATTGAGACAGCATCAACATTAATACAGGCAGTTCTACTTTACTGGATGTGTAGTGTTTACCACGTTGGTTTTAAAATATAAGGTTGCAGGTCGTATCCATGCAGTTCCTCCACCACTTTCTGCTTTGTCGCTTCGGCTCGCTGCGGTTTGTTTTGGTGACGGATACGGAACGGATATGACGTCACACTACTCAGACTACAACAATAAAAGTGGTAACTTCCTTCTACCTCCGCATAGACTCAAATTAAGCAAATATATCGATACTGGCCTTAAAAAATCTATTTAAAAATTGTAAAAAAAAATACATATGTGAATTAATTTCTTTCCCCACCCCTGGTATTTTTTATCCTGAGTACATGCAACATAAAGCCGAAAGATTGCTGTCTGAGCTTCTCCACATTTCTGCCTCTTCTGATCAGTTATCACTTCATTAATATTAATTTCTACTTGTCAACTTTGTTTTGTAGCACCAGACATCAGGGCAGGAGAAACGTCTGTCTGCCTCCTAAACCTGGACTTTAGAGGACAAGCTAAGACACTGATGATGTCTGATGATGTATTATCAGTTTGTCGATGTGATTAAATGAATCTTAGACTGTGAGTAAATAAACTGTCCTGCATAGACGTACACATGCACTATTGCTGTGAACATCTGTCCTGACGTCAAGCTGAGACTTTCAGGGATCGCTGCTCCCCGTGGTGACGATAGAAACAAGAGCATACCTCGTCATTCACATCCATTATTCCTCACACAGCTGTAGGTCTGTGAACTGACCTTGGCTGCAGGGTGATAAATGCATAAATGTATCGGGACGAATACATGAACCTTGTTGAATAACAGCAGCAGAGAGTCGGTGTGTAGTCTTCTATTGATTTGTATTGATCTATGGGATAATAACAATAAGGCAGCCTGACAGAAACGTGACTCACCATTCAGTCAAACAGCCACAATCAATCACAGCAATGTCACTAAATCAACCATCTGCAGAAGAAATGCAGTTACAGCTCAACACTGACAGAACAATTAACAGTATGTGACAACATTAGCTGCTGAGGCACTGAGGCACACTGCAGCCCCGGTCGTTGTTTAAAAAGGAAGAGAAAGACTAACAATGATCTCAGCGGACAGTCATGATAAAAACAGACGAGTGCATGAAAACCTGTTAAAGAAATACATGTTTTGCGACTGCAATAGAAAGCTCAATAACATTGAATCTTAGGCAAAAACTCAGAGCCACTCTTGCAATTTGTAATATCAAACTCAACACTTCCAGTAGTTTGAGTAAAAACACATTACCTGCCAGCAAATTAAATCAAGAAATAAAAACATAAACATACCAGCAGGCTATAGCTAATACAAATCACAAATCATAGCTCTAAAGACAGCACCTGATGTTATTTTTTCCTGTAATAATTTACTGGGAGTAACATCAGGTGTACAGAAACATACCAGTAGAGCACAAATGTAAATGATTGTGTCTCCACTCAAGTAGGCGAGATTGGAGCAAATATGATTAAAAAAAAGTTATTTTTATAAAACGTCGCTGATTCGTTACAGTAGTACATGAAACAGGTAACCTGGAAAAAATCATGTTCCTCTGTGTCCTCCGGTGCTCCTAACGGCATCTGCAAGATTTCACAGACCGGAGGAAAACAAGCAGTAAGAACTGATCTGAGGTCTGCCGTCCAGTTGCCGTATATGAGATTCGGCTGTCAATCACTTGTGAACTTCGACCAAACGGTCAAACTAGGCCGCGCTGCACCCAATATCAATATTCTGTTACGTTAATGCCTATTTCTCTCCTCAGATGTTTTCAGAATCATCTTGTAGTGCACGGTTTAGCTGTAAAATGAGAACGTTTGTGACACAGCCCAATAGGAACGCTCTCTCTCAATGAAATGACCTGTGATTGGTCAAAGTCTCCCGTCACGGCCTAGATTTTCTAAAGCCTGAAAACAGAGCCATGAGGAGGTGCAGAAGTCTAGTTTTCTCTCAGAACACTTGAATTACAATATGCTGAAAGGTTATTATGGAATTTTTGCCCAATGATGCCAAAGATATACTGACTACTGAAGCTTTAAGGTCTCAATGTTGGCAAGTATGTTTGCGAGTGATTGACAGCCGACTCTCATAGACGGCAGCTGGACAGCAGACCTCAGATCAGCTCTTACTGCTTGTCTTCCTCCGGTCTGTGAAATCTTGCAGATGCCGTTAGGAGCACCGGAGGACACCGGAGGACACAGAGGAACATGATTCTTTTCAGATTACCTGTCTCATGCGCTACCAGGGCCGCCGCTCCCACCACGCCAGAGGGGGCACCACAATTATGATCATCATCATAATAATCATAATGATTAATTATTTAAATGTAAAATGAAGCACAATGCTACTGTCAGGATATAGTTTTATAAAAAATAACTTTTTAAAATCATATTTGCTCTACCCACTGCAGCTTTAAGATATTTAGATGTTTATGATATTTGTATGTTGCATGTATTTACCTTTATCGTTGTGATGCATGAATCATTTTTGATATATGTACATGGATGTTGACACTGATGAAAAAAGTCACAATTTCAATTTTTTATATATTTACTTCTACTTCTGTCTTTTTATTATTATTATTATTATTATTATTATTATTATTAATATTATTATTATTATTATTATTATTATTATTATTATAATTATATGCTGTATGATTGTTTACCCTGCCTACATGCAGCTTATTGTCCCCATGTTTCCAGCCTATGCTCCCAACTATAGAGGAGGTTATTTCAGAGGATGTGAGTCTCAGATCTCTGATGAAGACGCAGTGCTGCTGTCAGGATATAGTTTTATAAAAATAACTTTTTAAAATCATATTTGCTCCATTTCTACCCAATGCAGCTTTAAGATATTTAGATGTATTTACCTTTATCGTTGTGATGCATAAATCATTTTTGATGTATGTACATGGATGTTTATATATTTACTTCTACTTCTGTCTTTTTATTATTATTATTATTAATATTATTATTATTATTATTATTATTATTATTATTATTATTATTATCATTATTATTATTATATGCTGTATGATTGTTAACCCTGCCTACATGCAGCTTATTGTCCCCATGTTTCCAGCCTATATGCTGAATCAGTTCAGGTTATTTCAGAGGATGTGAGTCTCAGATCTCTGATGAAGACGCAGTTGGCGTCGAAACGTTTGAGTCTGTAATAAAGTTGATTTCCTTCAATCTGTGAGCTCCAGTTAAGTCTCTCATCCTGCAAACACATCCTGTATCTGTCTTTACTCAGCGCTGACCTGTAAAGAAGCTAGCTATGAGACGTTGTTAGAGTCTTATGACCACGTTAAAGGTCGTTCACATCATGCACGCTGCAGAATGAGAAATACAAGAGCATGTTCTTACCTGGATGATGTCTGTTTAGCTTCTCGAGCTGTCTGTCTGTTTACTCTCTCTCTGTGTAGGTGAGAGGCTCGAGCCGTGTGTGCTGCAGTCTCGTGCAGCAGTGCAGCCTCTCGAGCTGCGTGTGTTGCTGCGAGGACACGGGGATGTACAGTACCAGCACGCGCTCCAGCAGGGGGGGGGGGGGGCTGCAGGCACGAGGCGTCCGCAGGGGGGGGGGGCTCCAACTCACCTGTTGCTGACGTCACCATGTCTCCTCCTCTCTGGAATATTATAATCAACAAAAACAGGAAAACAAATAATACATTTATGTGTCTTGTAGACTTTGCTTTAATGGCACAGAAATTATACTTTCATTTCATTAGAGCTGTCAATCCATTAAAGGTGCCATATGGTGCTCATGTTCAGGTTCATACTTGTATATTGTGTTTCTAATAGATTCAAGATCAAGAGTTTTATTTGCCATTTGCACCTTTATATAAGTACATTGGAATTCTGATCAGTTTACACCGAGTCAACTTTAAGAAAAGAAAAAAAGGTAGAAAAGGCACAAGGTAATTACAGTACAAAATAAGTAGCACAACTCAACACAATAAATTATTAAATTATTAAAATATAAAACGCCCTCAGTGTAGTCAATAAATAAACAAAACTACCCTCTGCATAGGAACGATACCCCCACAGCACAAATAAACAGTATATGTACATGCAGGCCAGCCATTAGGAATTATGGGCAGGGGGACAGATTTTCCAAATTGGGCCCCTCATCCACCCCGAATCCAGGTCACCCAGTTTCATATGATACCATTATCTTCACTCCAACTTTAAAAATGAGCCTGCTAGTGGGTTTTATTTGCTATATATATATATGTATATACATATATATATATATATATATATATATATACTGTATACTTCTTCCATCACTAGCAGCAGACCGTGTGTAACTGTGTGAATGTGAAGCAGGCCACTGGTGGAAATTAACAACTCGCTCTGTTAAATCTCACTGGATGATGAATAAAGGTTAAATGAGTGACAGACAGCAAGTTAGCACGAGTTCCTCAAGAGAGAAAAATGACAGAATAATAAAAAACACCTTTAGTTTCAGGTCACGAGTTCCGATCTGCAACACACACACACACACACACACACACACACTGAGTCACTGGGGTCTCCTCTCTCTGCTTATGTAACTCCTACGTAGAGCGTTGCCATGGAGACTCGGTGCACCTTTAATCATAATGCATTGAATCTGGTCAATAAGGCATATGGGTACACACACACACACACACACACACACAGGAAGGGGAGAACACGGTAATCAATCACCACCTGCTGTTGAGTCTAACCTTTAGCCAGGATGTAGTGTGATAATGTACAGCTAGCGGGTCATTGTTGTGAAATAAACCCCCCGACATGGAAGATGAGAGAGGTAGACACAAAGAAAAAGGATAAGGACTGAAAGGAAACACTCATTTTTACTCATTTTACAAATTCAAAAGTTTCTAACTCTTCCTCTGAAGACTGAGTCGACTGCGGGGCCGGTGGGGCCTCGACACTGATTCACACGCTGCAGTACAGCCTTCGCCTCCACCATAAAACTCATCCCACATTACCCTGCAGATGAAAGAGGGGGGCTTAGGAAGCAGGCAATCAGTATTCAGTACTTTTAATTACAAGGAGAGAGAAAAAGAAGAAGGTGGGATCTAATTTCACGGCCAGACTGAGGGAGGGAGGGAGGGAGGGAGGCTGACGGATTTAAGCTGATTTCTGCCTCAGACTTTGGCAAAGAACAGTCGTTTATATAAATGACTTACAGAAAGGCTTCAGGAGTATTAAGAAATCATGTTATATTATTTAACAGCGTTCATTCAGTCCACTCGGCTACAAGAGGTCAAATTTAAAACAAATGCTTATAAACAAGGACATAGTGACTGCGTACTAGTGCACGAGTATCTCACCATTTAAAGGAGCAGTGTGTAGGGATTTAGCAACATCTAGTGGTGAGGTTGTAGATTGAAACGTGTGTGTGTGTAGAAGAACTATGGTGGCCGACGTGACAATGCAAATGGCCCTTTCTAGAACTGTTGTTAAGAGTAGCGTAGGTCATTTGGAGAATAGCAGAGGTAGAGTGTGTGTGTGTGTGTACGTGGGAAGTGTGTGGTGAAGCGAGAGAGAGAAAGAGAGGCGGCGAATGTGTGTGAGGAACAAGTGAGCTGGTGGATCAGAACAGAACAGTCCAATCAAGTCCAATGTTTACTCTTTCTTTTAGCTCTGGTTTGGTGTCCATGAGCTCCTGAGGGAAATATCTCTTAACTGGTAAATGCTAAAATAAGTAAATTAGGGGGCCCTTGTCTGTGGAGTTTGCATGTTCTCCCCGTGTTAGCGTGGGTTTTCTCCGGGTTCTCCGGTTCCCTCCCACAGTCCACAGACATGCAGGTTAATTGTTGACTCTCCGTAGGCGTGAATGTGAGTGTGAATGGTCGTCTGTCTCTATGCGTCAGCCCTGTGATAGTCTGCCAACCTGTCCAGGGTGTACCCCGCCAATGTCAGATCGGCTCCAGCCCCCTGCCACCCCGAAAGAGATAAGCGGTTACATATAATGGATAGATAAATTAATAATAATAATGATAATAATAAATAAATAAATAAAAGAAGACCAGATTTTCAGTTTTTGTACAGTTTTATTTATTTTTGTATTTTTCAGAGTTGTTTCAAATCATCAAAATGACTTATAAACAGATAAATTATGGCTCTGATACACGGGGAGTGAAGACTTCATTTGACCGTCTCATCCTGGACTGAACCAAGTCCCCCTTTTACAACGTGGACTGTACCAAGTCTGAACCCCCTTGAAGCTGATAAGAGAGCTGCGCCCTGCTTGTTGATGGCCACTACATACAATAACATGATTATTATTTTTCACCATAGTATTCAACTTGTTTTAAGGTCCAGCAGTATTTCAGTTTGTTTGTTTCCTGAATGTGATGGTCATCAGATTGTTGTGGTTTTATTTTGAATACAGTAGTTTTTCTTGGCAGGGACGGATTAGGAGATAACGGACCCCCAGACACAGACATGCAAAAGCCCCCCCCTCGCTCCCTCCTACATAAGAGCAGCCTCCTGGTTTCTCTTTCAGTGACATTTGGCAGCTAAATGTGAAGGAAACTTGATGCACATAAAGAAATTCTAAATCTTTTATTCTGCTGTCTGGTGCACGTCAGCCCAACTAAACGACCTCTAAAACTGACTGAACATCAGACGGCTATTCACACTAATGGTGTTTTCACATTTAGTCCCTTTCAGCCCTCCAAACGAACTCAGAGCGATTAGTCAGCTTTTTCTGCATATATGTGAACACTCAAAAATAACTCAGACCCCTCTGAAACGAACCATACACTCGCCATGTCAACCTCCCACGAGTGTGACACGTCAAAAGCAAGAAACGCTAAATGCCTTGCACATTATCGTAATATTCATGCGCCTTTATGTGCAAACGTGCTGAAATACGGTTTTGTCCGATCCATAACATCAGAACACATCTTAGTAAATAGAAAATGTTTTCACTGTCAGATTAATATGCGCCCATCATATCATCATTACCTGGTAAGTAAATAACATTTAAAGGATGATTTAAAGTAGCGTTCATATGGTTTTTCATCGACAGGTGTCTGAGAATACTCTCTGATTGCTTAGTGTTAACCTTCCCTCTTGTTTATTGACAGCAACAATTCAAACCACATACAGAGTTCAGAGTGAAAACCACAGAATAGTCCTTTAAGTGCTGCTCTGTAGCCAGGGGGTTCAGACCAGGACACACAAACACACAGTGGCAACAGTTTGAGGCAGTTTAAACAGCGTTCATCCTCCGTAAACAGCCGTGTGCTCAACCACACTTCAGCAGCCAGCGTTCAGATCTGTGATTCTGTTGGCGATGCCTCTTCCTGTTGCAGTGCTGCAACGATTAGTTGATTAGAAAATTAATCTGCTAATATTTTGATTACCAATTGATCGTTTACTTTTTTAAAGGAACAGTGTGTAGGATTTCGGAGAATAGATTAACAGAAATGGAATATCATATTTATAGCTATATTTTTATTAGTGTATAATCACCTGTAAATAAGAATCATTGTGTTTTCGTTAGCTTAGAATGAGCCCTTCATATCTACATAGGGAGCGGGTCCTCTTCACAGAGTCCACCATGTTGCTCCGCCATGTTGCTCCGCCATGTTTCTACAGTAGCCCAGAACAGACAAACCAAACTCTGGCTCTAGAGAGAGCCTTTCACGTTGTTACGTTACTTGAAGGCCACCGTAGTTCTCCAACACGCTTGTGAAACTGCGGTAACGGTGAGCCGCAGAGTACAAAACAGTGATACCGGTAATCAGACTTCCGTTGCTCCTTATGTAGTGTTATTATGGTATTATCACGGTTTTGCACTCGGCAGCTCACGTTACTGTAGTCTTGGAAAGGGAGGAGTGAGCAGAGGAGTATTCAGTTGGTTGCAATCTGCAACCTCACCACTAGATGTCACCAAAAAATACACACTGTCCCTTTAATTGAACATACCAATTATTCTGCTTCTGTTATTTGATATCATTATAAACGGAGTATCTTTTGCACAAAACACAACTGAAGACATCGCATGGAACTCTGGGAAATTGTGGTGTTTTCACAATTTTTTGATATTTCACAAATCGATGAACAAAGACAGTAATAAGCAGATTAATCAATCATCAAAATAATCTTTAGTTGCAGCATCAACATTCACTGTTGCCTCAAAATGTTACTAAAGTAGTCTCGCACCTTTGAAACAGTTTAAGGCCAGGGGTACATTAACACTAAAAGAAAACAATAAAAACAACTAACAGCAGAGAAATCAAAGTGATGGCTTTGAATAGATGTTTTGGAAATGTTTTATTTACATTTCAGAGCATTGATGGAAGCTTTGGCTCTTGCAGGATTTCAACCTGTGACGTTTTATTTTTTTGCCAGCAAGAAAATCTTTTTTCCTTTAATTCAGCAGACAAATAAATCCAAAACAAATATTCAAAAAGTCTGAACATTTTTGATCAAATATAAAAAACAGTGAGTCTGTAAACAAAGGCTGAAACAGATTGTTGTCGTCTTTTTGTTTTTGTCAACGCAGGTTTTTTTTTTTCTCTTTTTTGCACGTAAAATATACACCTTATCTTCAGAGGGTTCCTGGGATCCGAACATCCACCAGGCAGAAAACAACAACATTGTACCATCGTAGCATTTATTTGTCTCATTTTTCTGAAAATAGGATCAAGATATGATCTCTCCTATCGTACACAAGCATCCTTCGTGTATCGTCACTCTACGTTTCAACTCATTTATTATTTTTCTTCTCTATCTTTAACATACCGTATAAAAAACATGCACATTCTCTCCCTCCAGCCCACAGACGGTGAAGTCCCAGAGCCGCAGATGGAGCGAGTTTGGCAGAGTGGATTATGGGTAAACAACACACTTCATTATTTACATTTCTAGATTTCTGAAGACCTGAATTTGGATTTGTGCAAGCAGAAAATCTGAGATGCTTCTCTTTAAATCCAACTTTCTGAGCTTTAGAAGTAGAATACGAGTGTGACGCCACCTAACGGGGTTTTTAAACGTCTACACCCGCTCTGTGTCACAACAACAGCTCCAAGTGGAAGATTCCTATTGGTGGCAAAGAGGGTTAAAAGAGGAGACGCCATATTGCGTCATATCATTGGGGTACAACACATGCGCAGTAAAATCTGGTATACATTTGCCGAAAGGCTCACTAACTGGCGCACGACTACAGAACATGGGGATGATTGAATTACTGAAAAGATCTTTAGTAAAAGACGAGGAGTGGGAAAAAAATCGATTCACCTGTGTATCACGTTTTTTACGATTTTGAAATCCATTGTTAAATGCCAGAATCGATATATTTGCTTCATTTGAGTCTATGCAGAGGAATGAGGAAGTTACCGCTTTTATTGTTGTAGTCTGATTAACGTGACGTCATATCTGTTCTGTATCCTTCAACCAAAACAAACCGCAGACTGCCGCGACGAGCCGAAACAAGAAAGTAGAAAACGGAGGGTCATATATCACTGACTGATATATTTGACTTCAGGACATCTCTGACTACATACATGCTGAAAATCAAACATTCCTACTGGTTTAGATATTTTCCAAAGTAAAAGTCCCTAGAAGTGTATGATTCAACTTTTTCCCATGGTCTAGTGTTAAAAAAGTTATAAATCATAATATCGAATCGCAATACTTAAAAATCGCAATACATATCGAATCGGCACCCCAGTATCGTGATAGTATTGAATCGGGAGATAGGTGTATATCATCCCAGCCCTATAAAAGATCATAAACAAATGTTTTCTATTTTAAAATGTTCTATTGTACATCGGTCGCCATCCATTCGAGCGTACCCAAAAAGTTCGGTCAGGCTGAGCGAAACCCAAAGAGCACCTGCGCGGACACCCTCCCTTTATTTCTAGCGCCGTCGGCTGTAACCCTCCAACATCGCAGCTGCAGTTACACTGCACATGTAACATCCCATAGTGACCCAGCCTCTTTCAATAGCCTTGATTGGTGGAATACCACAATAAATGGCCACTTGTTCCATGAGATGTGTCTGACTCCCTAACGAGTCAGAGTTATAAAAGTGAAATAAGAATAAAACAGAAGGTTGAATATCTCTGGCTGCTTTTGATCTATTTGTTACGGTCTACGGGGAGTCAGACAACGTTATAGGAGTGCAATGCTACACGTATTCATTAGTGTTAAACAACAACAACAACAGCTGCCTATATTAGTGTCAGATCTCTCCTCTATCAGCTTCTCTGACAGCAGTGAGAAAGACCTGCAACCTGAGTCTGATTCTGAGCCCTGCAGGTACCCGTACACACTGGTCCAGTATCAGCAACTGGGAAATATCTACAAAACCTATTAAAAGCATGAGGAGCAAAAGAAAATGTTGCTTTCTACTGGAAAGATGTTTGTCCAAACTCGGTCTATCGACGGCTCCGCCAGCCTCTCCTCGTTATAATTAATCTTCACTAACTCACAGCTCAAAGTACCGAACATCTCCTGCTCCGTGTCAAAAACTACAGACAGTAACGTTACAATCAACTTAATCAATATCCCGACATCCCCCCCTTCACTCCCCGTGACAAAACACACACACTCACACACACACACAGAAATGTTGATTTAAAAATAAAAAGAGCAATAAAATAAAAATCTACAAATGCACTTTTAGATTGAAGACATGAAATAAGTCTGACTGAAACCCATAGACGCATGACAGGAAGCTAGGACCATGGCTAACACACACATACACAAGCACACGCGCACACACACACACACAGTCTGCAGCAGAGGGTGCTGGTTGGCTGTCGTGGTCCGGGGCAGGTAAGAAAGAAAACAGATTAAAAAATAAAAACTCCCATGAGTCTTTGGGCTCTTTTGAAGAACTCTCTCTCTCTCTCTCTCTCTCTCCCATATGGGGTTGTTCGTACCGGCTGAGGGGGCGATGATGTCAGCGATGACATCACTTGATCACAGATGATGTCATTCAGTTAGCAACGCCGTCTTCCTGATCGTGGAGTGTCGAACAAAAAGTTACAGGAAGAAACAACCCTTCTTCCTCCTTCCTGTGAGGGTTGGGAGGAGGAGGAGGAGGAGGAGGGGGTATAAGGGAGGTCAAGCTTGGGGTCAAAGGTCACAGGGTGAAGGAGCAGTCAGTGCAGGTTACAAAAGACAAAAAGAAGAAGGGAGAGAGACTGCCCTCCTGTCTACCAAAAAGAAAAAGAGAGAGAGAGGGAGAGGGAGAGACAGATGAGTGCAAGGCTAGCTAGCGGTTGTTCTTAGCAGCCTCCTTAGCAGCCACAATGAGAGGAGTCAGACTGGAGAGAGGCTTCGCCATCTTCAGGAACTGGTGCTGAGAGAGGAGAAGGGACAGAGAGGAAGAGGAGGAGAGGCAGGGACAGAGAAGATGGGAAAGGAAAAGGAGGAAGGGGGAGGAAGAGTGGGTGAGGGAGCAGACGAGGGAGGTGGAGAAAGGTGGAGAAAAGAGAGAGATTTCAGTCCACTGTGTATAAACAGAGAAGACAGACACTCCAGGCTGTTTCTACAATTCATTTCATCATTCAGGAGAAAAATAAAAATAATTAGAGTAAATAGATAGTTGCCATCATGTGTATAGTGAACTTTCTTTAGTCCGCAGCAGGTAAATGGTGAAAAACTATAGAAAACTTGTGATATGAGACTTGTGTTGTACGATACACCGATACTAGAAAGGTAACCGATACCCTGCCGTTAAAAACGGTACGATACCCCGTTTTATTAGTACCGATGCTTTAAGAGTGACAGTGATTTAATACGAGCTGTGAGGTGAGTTGATGTGCGGCCGCGGAGCTGTGTGTGTGTGTGTGTGTGTGTGTGTGTGTGTGTGTGTGCAGCACTCTGCTTTAGAGGACGCCATCAGGTTCATGATCCCGCGGGAACAGGCGGTTATAACTTTGCTGCTGGTGGAGCAAGCGGTCAAAAAATAAATTCTCAAACATTATGTCCCATTTTCACCTCTCAGCTCTGAGTCATCGTACAGTTACACCTCCACGTCTCTACACCTACACAGCTGTCTGTCTGTCTGTGAGCGGACAGTCTGTCTGTCTGTCTGTCTGTCTGTCTGTCTGTGAGCGGACAGCTGAACCTCAAACAAACACTGAGACTGGATTACATTATTATGTGTCTAACCACCTCTAAAGGGCTCCAGACAGACTGAGTGCTAATTGCTAGTTTGACTTTCTTCCAATTCTGTTATTTATTATGTGCCGATTCATGTAAATGTAAACAGGGTCATTATGTACCTCTATATATTGTTCTGTAGTTGTTATAATTACACAAAATGGATCTGGTTACGTTTTATTTTGTCTGGAAGAACCATCAGAATATGTGAAGAAGTTCAGAACCCCTCCTCCTTCATTTCTTCTTCTGTGGTCCCTACTACTGTTGCCCCCTCCCCTCTCCCCTTTTGTACAACTATCCTGTGGGAGAGGTGGGTGTCATTTGTTTTGGATCATTTATTACTATCCTAATCCATCCCATTATTTCTCACACACACACTTCATCCACACAGAGCTGCTGTACCTGCAGTAGCTCCTTCGCCGAGCCTCTCTTCTCCACGTCCATCTCCAGACATCGGTTCAGGAAGTCTCTGAATATTGTCGACAGCTTCTCCGGGTTCTGCAGCTCCGGCGTCCCGTTGGTTGCTATGAGATACAGCGCCTAGGCAACACACACACATGTGAGCAACATGTTAGTCCACATCCCATGAAGCATGCTTAACTAACTATGTGTAGAAAGTCCTTTACTCTGGTGTCATCCAGTGGTGGTTTTAAGAACAACATTGAAGCAGCCACATAGTGATTACAACATTATGGATATTTACAGAGACGCACTGCTATGATAATATGTACTGACCCTAATTATAAAACAACTCTCTTTCTCTCTCTCAAACATCTGTTTGTGAAAAAAATCCTTTTCAAAGATATGAAACACTTTCAGTCCAAGTCTGAGGAATACTGAGTCCTGATACTTGAGCGCTTTTCTCTTGTAAAAGTGAGTTTTATGTGCGCCTCTGAGCGTCTAGGTGTCGGCGTCGGCCTGGTTTTTGCAGTGTGTCCCACACCGTCGGCTCTAGTCTGCCCGTGTCTGAGTTTTTTCGTCCGATTCAGCATGTTGAATTCTTTTTTAATGTAATTTCCAGAAAAAAAAAACTAATTTTATATTCAGTCCAATATGATATTTAATAAATGCATTTGAGTTGGTATTAACTGTCAAACTGTTTTTTTATAATATTCGGACAAAATAACATTTTTTTTCAACTTTTCTAGCTTCTCCCAGCACAGTGACTTCAGTAATCACAGTCTCACCCTGAGTGGATTCTCATTCAGGTACGGCGGCTCCCCTTCCACCATCTCTATGGCCATGATGCCCAAAGACCAGATGTCCACTTTGGGGCCGTAGGCTTTACGGGTCACGACCTCTGGAGCCATCCAGTACGGCGTCCCGACCATGGTGCTGCGTTTACTCTGCTCCGGGGTGATCTGGGCGCAGAAGCCAAAGTCAGCTGAGAGGAGGAGAGAAGACAAAATTAGTTCATGTATTCACAATGTTCGAAACTCACCAATCTGTCAAATTCTGTGATACATTATCATGCACTTTGGCAGCACATTGAGGACCAAGCCGTTAAAAATTCAAGTTTAAAATAGATGCTTGAAATTTCAACACAACCAATAATGTAAATCAGTGATGGGCAAACAGCAGCCAAAACTGTATATATATTACGCCTAGCAAATCGAAATCTTATAGTTAAATTGAAGGGTTATTGACATTACAGAGCCGTCTGTCAACGTCTGTGATGAGCGTTATTGTCACTACCGCATTGCATTGTGGGGCATTTATGCCACCGTAGTGTCCAGCGTTGCATACTGTAATTTTTTCACCTGAAATAGTATGTTAATTCACGTACTGTTGGTTTCGGACATACTAAAATATCTGTTTTAGCGTACTAAATAGCATGTTAGTGTGGAATTTCGGATGCAACCATGATGTTTCATAACCCTACTGTACTGTATCTCAGGGATTCTCAACCACTGGACCGCGGCCCACTGGTGGGCCTCAAGAGAGCCACTTAGTAGGCCGCGAAGGTGCTGCCAAATGGTTAGATTAACCGCTATTTTGTTTTTCAGAGGTTATTGCGGGCTCACTTTTAAAGCTAGAGCAAAGATACTGGCATCATATGAAACTATAAAAACCTAAGGAATCCGTCAATACCAACCATGTCATACTAGCTTGTCAGGAAGGAGGTTAAATAACACTACAAACTTACGCTGATTTTTGGTGAGGAAAAACTGTCATGGCCATTTTCAAAGGGGTCCCTTGACCTCTGAGCTCAAGATATGTGAATGAAATTAGGTTCTATGGGTACCCACGAGTCTCCCCTTTACAGACATATGTGTCACAGATGCAGTGACACAAAATCAAGCAATTTTTGAAGGCAGTAAAAGTGTGTGGTGAGGAAATACGACCCTGAATAGTTTGGATTCATAATGGCAGGCAGTGATGGGTGAGGGTAAGCTGAATATCTATGTGGGTCATTACACCTGACAGTGGCATAACACATTATTTCATAGATCATTTATTTGGGAAAGTGGTCCTCGGAAATTTTTTAACAATCGGAAGTGGGCCTTGAGTTACAAAAGGTTGAGAATCCCTGCTGTATCTGACCATATCAATTAAATATAACTTTTTATCTTCTACTAATAATGAATGGCAGTCTAACAGAAACGGAGCTGATAACTGTTTTGGTAAAGGAGGTTGCGCTTTAACAGTGCTAGACCCAAAGTCCAATAAACATAGAAATGTGATAGGGTAGTTATTTCACTTGTTTAATTGCACAATAAATCACATTGTGATGTGAGCCAATTAAACACGTGAAATGTTGGTATTTCGTCCTCCTTGATTCTGAAATCTGGGATGTGCTACCCTATCACATTTTTATATTTTTTCTCACTGTCTGTGTCCACGGTAGTTGGATAGACTGAACTTCAACACTGGTCAATGAGCTCCCCCTGCTGGTCAACACAAGCAACTACAACAACATTCCCACCCTAACAACTACAAAGCAAGCAGATGTGTGTAAAACATACAAATAACAAAGAAGTAATAAATATTCTATAATAAACATGACATGATTGACTGACTGAGTTTGACGGAGCCGTCCATGCCCAGCAGGATGTTGTCGCTCTTAATGTCTCGATGGATGACTTGGTTCGAGTGGAGGAACTCCAACGCCTGGAGACACTGAGACGGAGAGACAGACGGAGACAAACAGACGGAGAGAGAGAGAGACAGAGAAAGACAGACAGACGGAGATGATGTCAAAGTGGGCGCCTTTCAACCATTTCCAACCAAAATGGTGTCTCATGTCTCATGTCATATGTGTCTTTCATTACCTCTCTACACACAGCAGCTATCTGGGCTTCATCCATGCAGGTTTCCGTGACAACGTCAGTCAACGAACCTCCAGCCAGGTACTCCATCACCACCCACAGCTCGTCACCCACCAGGTAACTATGGAAACATCAGTACACGCAGGGATTTATATTAACAATATGACTTGTATATCAATGAAACCCAGACATTAGAAACCCAGAGGGGACTCACTGGATTCAACTTAAAATAAAATAATCACACTCAAGAAACCACTTTTTCAATTGAGAGAAATTTGGGTGCATGGGCTCAGAAAATCAGCATTTTGTAAATGTGTCCTCAGATTTTATAATGTAATTATTCACTTCCACAGTTAAAGTCATAACCTGGAAGATTATGTCTGTTAAATCACTTTCTATCGCTGAATGAGGTAACCTAGGCAAGCCTTATGCGAGGTCTTTCACAACGGTGGGTTTTAAACTGGTGCACTCGACCAAATTGAGTGATTACACATGATCACAACGTTACACCCTGTTTTGGTCATTCATGCTGCTCTTCTTCCCGTGGACATCTTACGGTCTGATCACAGGTTACGTGATGGGCTACCGCAGTCCCCACCACCGCAGCCCAATCAAACAACATATATTGCTAAAAATGAAAGTCAATTGTTTGTTCCATTGCAACATCGGCACCCAGCAGCAGAGCTACGCTTCCGCCATTCTGGACTGAAAGCGACTACGGACGCCAGTAAAATTTCCGCCTACAAAGAGCCAAACAAAAGTAAAACAATATTATTTCTATTCTATTATCATATATTTAATGTCTCTACTGAAATGGCCTGTGTTGAACAATGAAAACATTATAAATATGCATAATATTATAACTATTTAAAAATGTAAAGTTATAGGGTAAAAAAAGGATGCAAAAATGCAATGAAATGCATGCAATCCAAAATAAATTCATACATGTATATGAAGTGATTAAGTGGCCGAATTTAACTCTGGACTAATGAACTGAATATGAAATAAACAGGAAAAGGCATTCATGAGTTTTGGACACAGCATTTAGAAAGATAAAAAAAAAAATAGACAAAACAAAATGCGTCTTTTGTCAGTCGCGTTTTACAGGACACACACAAACACACGCACACTCACACGCAAACACACAGTAAATCAGTGACAGTTCAAATGTCGTTTCCATGGGGATGACAGCATGATCGCCAGTCTTGTATGTGCTCCTCAATGTCTCTCAAGACAAACAGGTAACTACGGTAACCAGACATCCCTAGACATGTCTAGTGTGTTGGCATGGCAACAGCAACACTGAACTGAATAGCCCCGTCATTGTGGTTCAGTCCTCACAGTTCGCAGCTCAGCGGCGTTCCCCACTGATCCTGGAACATCTGGAACATCACAGAGGTGTTTTCCAGGTTTCCAGGAAAAGTCTGAGAACTCCGTTTACAGCAGGTTGTTGTGTTTTTCAACATGTTTCACATATTTAAAGGCATTCAGTAGGTTTTGTTGTCAGAGAATTAACAGAGAGAGATCTCAGCTGAGTATGAACCTGCCAAAACTGAAAATAATCCTCCAACTTTTAAAGCTGCAGAGAGGTTTATCTGCTGACGGCGCTGTTCAGGATCTATCATCTATCTTCGATCAATCTGTGTGTGTGTGTGTGTGTGTGTGTGTGTGTGTGTGTGTGTCTAACCTGTCCAGGTAGTTGACTATGTTTGGGTTCTTATTTTCCCTCATCACCAGAATCTCATTGATGATCAGCTCCTTCTTCGGCTGCTGCTGCAGGTTCATCTGTTTAATGGCAACCTGAGAGGAAAGAGAAATATTATTCTCATATTCGTGTAACAAATAAATAAATAAAATCACACAGATTTGAAAAGAAACAGCGAGCAGAGAGGTTGGAGAAAGTGGGGAGTACAACAAAAGAAAGACAGATAGACAGGTTTATTAAAAGAAAAAGATAACGTGAGAAGGAATAAAAGAGGACAAAAGGATGAAAAGGGAAATGGTATGAAACTAAAGACAGACAGCCAGAGGGAAACATCTAAATCCGAAGGCAGTAAAAGGCAGTAAAAGGCTGTTAGGCAGCGCAGCCTGACAGAAATTAAAAAGTGAGCACACAGACTAATCCTCAGAGTGAAACTGAGGAGGATTACCCCGACAGATGAGCTGAGCTCCTTTAAAATTAACCTGAAAGTCACAGCTGATGAAGCCAGACTTAAATCCAGTTACTGCCACAATGTTCTCACTGTGCAAACTCCACCTGAACGTCCTGCTCTGCTGCTTCATTTCACCTGATTAAAGGCCGACACGCTTCCTTTAAACTTCCTGTTAAGACTGTTAAAACATCTAGCATCTTCTGACCCCTCTGAACTGAGAAAGGCTTTCAGTCTGAACCTTATTGCTCCATATATTTGCAATTTAAACCTTTAAGTCTGGGAAATTAATTTGCTGTACTTTACTTTAAACTTTCTATAGACTCTGGCCTTTCAGCAAACACTTAAACTGAACACTTTGTATGAAGTCATCTTCATCATCCTGGTAGTGAACTTTATTGAAGGTTGAAAGCACAATCTTTGATTTGAGTCTTTACAAAAACGGCATCCTTCTGTGGGATTTTTGGACATTTTAGCAGCAGAGCTCTACAGACGTCGGTCTGTCAGTCAACCATTCATAGTCAGACAGAAATATCGTAACAATTATTGGATGGATTGGCATGAAACAGTTTAACCAACATGTCTTTTTAGTACTGTTAGTATTCCCTTTGTAACTGGTGAGTGAGACTGGCTGTAAGCTGGAGGAGGATAGAGAACAGAGGGATGTAGGAAGGAGAGAACAAATATTGAGGATGTTAAATGAAACCGACCTCCTGTCCTGTAGCGATGTCTATCGCTGTGTACACCGTCCCAGACGCCCTGAAAACAGTCAGCAGAGAGTTCCAGATAAACATCATGTCATCATTGCTTTGTTGGATGAAAGATTTTTTTAAATTTCTTTAAGGTCACCTTGAATATGTGCAGGTTTCACACCCCTAAGTTACTAACTAATGAAGTATTCAAACAACCAGGAGACGCTTCACATCGTCCTATGTCAGAATTAAATCTAACAATTTAAACTGAACTAGTTCATTCAGTTGAATACGCCACAATACAGCCTGGGTGGCATTCAACCAATTACACGTTGCCTTTCAGGGCTTTGGATTTACCTTCAGATGTTTTTCACTGACCTGAACGAATCTTTGTTATATTATCCTATCCTTGTAAATCTAAATCGGTCTAAATTTGTACACGCCTGACATCAGAGTGTCAAGAAGAACACTAAATAACGTTGCAAACTTACGCTACATTTTAGCGAGGAAAAACTGCCATGGCCATTTTCAAAGGGGTCCTGTGACCTCTGACCTCCAGATATGTGAATGAAAAAAGATTCTATGGGTACCCACGAGTCTCCCCTTTACAGACATGCCCACTTTATGATAATCACATGCAGTTTGGGGCAAGTCATAGTCAAGTCAGCACACTGACACTGACAGCTGTTGTTACCTGTTGGGCTGCAGTTTGCCATGTTATGATTTGAGCATATTTTTTATGCTAAATGCAGTACCTGTGAGGGTTTCTGGACAATATTTGTCATTGCCTATGAACTGTGATGCTACACTTACATAATGTACATTCAAACTGAGTAAATTAACCAATCACAGTAGAGTTATGATGCTTACCCCTGTCCGATCTTCTCAAAGCGTGTATATTTCTTCTTGGGGTCTCCCACACTGACGATCGTTCCTGAGTCAAAGACAGACAGAAAAAGAAGCAAAAACTCAGTGATTGGTTGATCAAAACAAACAATAACGTATGAAGAGAAAGAAAACGAGACCCTTTAGTCCACAGCTGAACAGCATTTCTATGTTGTTTTTACTGAACCGCCGAATCTGAATGGATCGTTCTATCCATCCAGATTCAACTCTACGTTCATCACACTCAATGCAGCATGCTGACTGGAGGAAAGAGGAAGAGAGGAAGAGGAGAGAAGAAAAGAAGAAGAAGACTGAGAGAACGAACGAGGGATGAGACAAAAACTAAATGGAAATGGAAAAGAATTCATGAAAAAAGTTTGAAAACAGTCATTCAGGAAGAAAAATGTGATGAAGAAGAAGAAAGAAAAGTAAAACTGACAGAAAGATGGGACAGTAAGACTGAACAGAAAGGAAGGAAGAAAAGAAAGAAATGAAGGGATGAGAGAAGAAGGAAGGAAAGACAGAAAGAAATGAAGTAATGAAAGAAAAAGGAAAAATGGAAGAAAGAAAAGAAAAAGACGGACAAGAAAGAAAGAAAGAAAAACAAAAAATGAAAAACAAAAGAGAAAGGAAAGAAAGAAAGAAATGAAGAAAGAATGAAAGAACAAACAAACAAAAGAAAAATACAGAAAGAAGGGATGAAAAACAAAAGAAAGAAATGAAGGAAGAAAGAAAGAAATGGACGAAAGAAAGAAAAAAAGACAGAAAGAAAGAAAGAAATGAACAAATGAAGGAAGGAAGGAAAGAATGAAAGAAATGACAAAAGAAAGACAGAAAGAAGGGATGAAAAACAAAAGAAAGAAATGAACAAAAGAACAAACAAAAGAAAGAAAAAAGAAAGAAAGAAAGAAATGAAGCGAGGAAGGAAGGAAGGAAGGAAGGAAGGTAAGAATGAAGGAAAGAAGGAAGGAAGGAAGAAAGGAATGAAAGAAAGAAATGACAAAAGAAAGACAGAAAGAAGGGATGAAAAACAAAAGAAAGAAAGACAGAAAGAAATTAAGCAATGAAGGAAGGAAGGAAGGAAGGAATGAAAGAAATGAGAGACAGTTGAGTCTGTAGTCTGCAGTTTTGTAATCAGAGTCCACAGCAGGAAAGTGATTAGAGGACAAAAGTTAGAGTCACTCTGTAACCGCAGGAGACGATGGACAGAGAGGACGACCAATCAGACGAGAGGATTGGACAGTGGGGGCGGGGACAGTGGATGTCAGGTCTGTCGGTCAGAGAGACAGACACACAGACAGGAAGTATCCTGGTCTTACCAGCAGAGGGAGATCTGAGCACATCTGGACAGGCGTGGGGCATGATTTAAAAAATATATATACAGGCTTTTATTACAAATACACAATAACACAGTTCAATATGGGGAGAAGAAGATTTTAAATATGTGCTTTTATTCTGAAGGGTTGTGGCATGATTTTAAACTCCTTTGTCTTTGAATGGACCGTCCTCATAACAGAGAGATTCGCTGGTTATACAATGTCGGTCCAACTTCATACCGATAAGTGTTTTTACTTCAATTTAATTTGATTTTAAATAAAGAGTGTTACCCTTTAAGTCGAGGCAAAAAAGACTTTCAGAGACAAATCCTCTGTGTGAAGCTTCTGTAAATATTCACATCATGTTAACTGCTACGGTTACAGATGGAGAGCTTTAAGAAGAAAGGCTGCGGTGCAACAAACCCCTGAGGACAAGTCAAACACTTTTATATGTGGTTCGTTTCTGAGAAGACAAAACCGTTTTCCTGTTGGCGTCTGTTAGCTGTAAGAAGACTAGAACATTAACACTTCAATGAAGTAAACTTTTTAACAGGATCATCTGAACACTGTGAGACGCTGCAGGCGGGTTATTTCGTTACAAGTGATAACGTTATATAACATCTTTCACATCCCACACTAGAGACCTCTGTGTGTGCTATACAACCAGTAGTTTAATCACAATATGGAATAAAGTCTTTCTACATGGAACAGCCAATGTGTTATGGCAGATTAGAAAAATACCAGATTCACACGAGAACATATTTGTATCACATATATGTACTATTATTAGATCTATGTTTTCTGAGCTCTGCTTGTTAAAAAGTATTTGCTGCACCAACCTGACTTGAGCCTAAAATAAATTCACACCCTCCTCCTCCTCCGACAGAGAGAGAAAATGTGTGTGTGTGCATGTAAAGAGAAAGTGATGAAACACAGAGTCAAAAATAAAGAGTGTAAATGAGACTAAAATTAGCACTCGGAGACTCGCTGAACTACAGCTGGTAAAAAACTGCATCACAATGACGATTACTATTTATAGACCAAATAATTCACAGGTCACACAATATACTGATATTATATAATATTGATATTTAAATGTTAGGCCTGTGCAGTTAAGACTTGTATGTAACTTTTGTTAAAGAAAAAGACACCATTTTCAAAGGGGTCACTTGACCTCTGACCTCTGACTGTATGTGAATGCAAATGGGTTCCATGGGTAATTCATAAATATGTATAAAATAGAATATAGAATAGAATATATGCTGTATGATATCAAAACTAGGGATGCACCGATACCACTTTTTTTCAGACCGAGTACAAGTACTTACATTTGGGTACTCGCCGATACCGAGTACCGATACGAGTACTTCTCTGTGCCAAAAGACCCTCGTTAACAGCCATCTGGAGGTTGTGAGCCCTACACGGCAGGCTGGGGAGTCCCGCATACGAGGCGGTGCGCCGCGACCGGCTCTAGGTTGGCTTGGAAAGGCTCGGGGCGAAGGTGCTTCCCGGGGCCGTGGACAAAGCGTCACCGGGGCAGACTGTTTCTTAGTGCGCCCGACCGCTTCGTGCCCCCATGGCGGAGCTCTGCTCACGTAAAAGGCGCCAGGGGTCTGCGGCGATGTCTGCAACCCACCCAACCCGTCTTGATACACGGACCAAGGAGTCTAACGCACGCACGAGTCAGAGGGTGCAGGCAAAACCCCGTCTCGCCCGCACCGTCAGAGAGGTGGAGCGTGAGCTCGTGCGATAGAACCAGAAAGATGGTGACGAGAGGTTAACGTCACGCTGCCGTAAAGTGGTATCGATGCCGTTGTATCGAAGCCGTTTTGTGAGTACGAGTACATGAACACAGTATCGGACAGGATACCCCATACTGGTAAAGGTATCGGTGCATCCCTAATTAAAAGGATGCGAAGTCTATATAAAGATCATTTTTAAAGGTACGAGGTGCGATTGAGTGAATGAATGAGCCTTACGTAGTTTCTCCAGGATCTCCTCGTCCGACATCTTCTTCTTCCTGGTTTTGTCCTGGGGGCGGGGCACAGAGGGCCCGGGGGCGGGGCTTGCACTGGGAGGGCTGCTGGGAGCTCCCTCTGCAGGCGGGGTGGGCGTGACAGCGGCGGCGGCGGCCGTCGGCGGGGTGATGGGGGAGGTCGCAGCATCTTTGGTCGGAGGAGGAGGGAGGGGCTCGATCACTGAGCGAGTGTATATCTGAAAGAATAAGTTAAAATATGTATAACGATCAAAAGTCAGAGAACATACTTTAAATATTATTAAATCGTTCATCTTGCTATATATTCTTATCTTAATATGTAATCCATGTATTCAAATGCAGCTTGTGCTAACTGTAAGAACAGGAAGTGATTCATGTTTAAATGTTGTAACTGAGCTGGGAGGCATTTGAGTGCAGCTCCGCTTTCACACTGTCCGGACGATAAACAACAGAGAGAACAGAGTGAGTGAGTGTGTGTCTGTGTGTGTGATGGTGGGAGCTCCAGTCAGGTGCACTAGACTAGTCACCGTGGAAACGGCGGTGGCGCCATGGAAGCAGCCTCTCAACCGCCAACCTGTCTGACAGAGGAGCAACAATGTATGTGTGTGTGTGTGTGTGTGCGTGTGTGTGTGTGTGTGTGTGTGTGTGTGTGTGTCTGTGTGAGGAAAGAACATAAATTAAAAAAGGAATTCATGAAGTTGTTTGCAAAAGTGGGTGTGTATGAAGAAGTGAAATGTTTACTGTGAATGGAGAGAGTGAGGCCTCTTCTCAGATTAGTTAATCTCATAAATTCTGTTCTCACATCGAGTGTGTGTGTGTGTGTGTGTGTGCGTGTGTGAGATCCTCGCGGAAACAGAAAGCTTCTTTGAAAGACGGTTTCTAAATGAAAAACCTCTGCTTCCCCTGTGACTGACACACACACACACAGGTCTTTGATTATTAGAGAGTTGAAGTGAGGCAGGAGACAGGTCCATTTAAAGGTTAACGGTGTGAGACATTTAATGAACAACTGCTACCTGGACATCAGTAAATGACTCATGTGGGACTGTTTAGTGGGACAGAATTGACTTATAGAAAACACAGTGCACACACACACACACACACACACACACACGCACGCACACAGTGTGTGTGCGTGTGTGTGTCGGAGGGAGAAACTTTAGGCTTTTGGCGATAAGTGTTTTTGTGTCTGTCTCATTGAGTGTTGTGATATTTGTAAGTGAGCTAAAATCAGGATGCAACATAATCTTTCTCTACATATTATGTATCTTTACCATCAATATATAGACGGCAAACATATACACCGATCAGCCATAACATTAGGACAGTACGGGCACCCTGACCCTGTCTGCGGCTACGCAGCCCCGTACGCTACAAACTGTGATGCAATGTGTGTTCTAACACCTTTCTATCGGAACCAGCATTAACTTTTTCTATTGGATCGGACAACACGGGCTAGCCGTCGCTCCCCACGTGCATCAATGAGCCTCGGGTCTGACCGGTTCTCCTTCCTTGGACCACTTTTGGTAGGTCCCGACCACTGCAGACCGGGAACATCCCACAAGAGCTGCAGTTCTGGAGATGCTCTGACCCGGTCGTCTAGCCAGCACTATTTGGCCCTTGTCAAAGTCGCTCACATCCTTACGCTGGCCCATTTTTTCTGCTTCCAACACAAAGTTCAAAGTTCAAAATGTTCTACTTGCTACTTAATATATCCCGCCCACTGCCATGTGCCATTGTAACGAGATAATCAATGTTATTCACTTCACCTGTCAGTGGTCTGAATGTTATGGCTGATCGGTGTATACATATATATATATATATATAGATATAGATATAAAAAAAGAAGGTACGTTTGTTTGAGAAGTTTCTTTTGAAAACACAAGATTAATGAGGCTGTAATTATTACAGAGATCAGGGGTGAAAAAACATTCAGACGGGATTAAAATCACTGCAGAGCAGAGATAATATTAAAATCACTCATCCTCCCCGAGAGAAATAAATCCAGTCTGATAGAGGCTTCAAACCTTTTATTTCTCTTTGTCTCTTTTGAGTGTTTCTTTTATTCTTCCCTAATTTGCTCTAAACATCATTGTGCATTCACTTTAGTATCAGAACGTGCATACTGTTTCCCAGTCACACTTAGTTACACTTCAACTGACACTTTTTTAGGAGGAAATCAGTCACAGTATACGCTAGACATCTAGATTTATAAGCGTAATTATAATTATTTTTGTTATTTTTAATGATTATTATTTTTTTTTTCTTCTTCTTTTTATCCATCTTCTAATCTACTCATTTATCTATATGTTTTTAATTTGTTCGTTTATTTATTTATTATTTTTTATTATTTGTGGAATTATTATTATTATTATCATCATCATTATTACTTATTTATTTGTTTTACATTAACATTTTTCTGTCTATGTAAGGCTGTGTATGTAGGTGGGTGTATGTTAGTGTGCATATGTATATGTATATACAAATATGGATGTACGTGTGTATGTGTAAGTCAGTATGCCATTAGCCCATTTTTGCCATCCCTAGTGTGGGTGGGGAGGGAGGGGGGGTTTTTAAACCTGAAAATGTTTGCCATACATTTTATGTACTTTCTTTCAATAAAGCATTGAAACCCAAAATAAGGTGTTTCTATATATCAGCATATATATTTCTTTGTATCAGTTTTTTTGTAACTTCAATTTTAAATGTTTAGTGTGTGTGTGTGTGTGTGTCCTTACTGATTTGGTGTGTTCTGGTCGGGGGGGCGATCACCGGCGGGGGCTCGGCATCTTCTTCATCGTCGTCCTCGGATACGGTTGCTATGGCGGGTGTCTCCGACACGGCCTTGGAGCTCTGCGTGATGTCACAGGGGGAGAGAGGGCGGAGCCTCAGTGACATCACCGTCACATGAGCCAACACCAGACCCATCATTGCTTCCTACGGTTACCGTCTCTTCTTCTACCGCTTCATCTCAAGTCCTCCGGCCCGTCTTCTTCTCTGCTTGTTATTTCTCTGAATTTAACTTCCTGTCTTTCCTGCCTCCCTCTCTCCGTCTTTCGACCCCGTTTCATCGCCCTCCTCTCGACATCACTGTTGATGTCTGAAAGCTTTCGTCATGTCTGGCTCCTGATGTCACTAGTCACACATCCTCCCCTCCATCCCTCTCTTCTTCTTCTTCTCTAGTCTATCTCTCTCTCTCTCTCTCTCTCTCATAGTCTGATGCTCGGCTGGTGGCCAAGCTGCAGAGACAGAGAAATGGTGAAAGGACGAAAAGATGCTGATTCACAATGCAGAGAGAGAGAGGGAGAGAGAGAGAGAGAGAGAGAGAGAGAGAGAGAGCATCTCTAGGTGTGGCATCATCATCATCACTTCCTCCTCCCTCCTTCTCTTTATTCTCACCTTCATAGTTTTCTTTAAAGGCACCTTTCAGACATTTGACTGCAGCAGAAACAAAACTGATTCCACACAGCTCCAATCTCAGAACACGGGGGTTGCTGGTCCACAGCTGCCTCAATTGGTTAGTTTATTTGTGTTATTGTGTGACTTTGGTGAATCCGAACTAACCAAAGTCACAAAATAACACAAACTAACTAACCGATCGAGGCAGCGGTGGACCAGCAACTACTATGTTCTGAGAGGTCAAATTACTGTTATTTTTCAATGGAGTCTGGTGGCTTTGAAGAGAGCAGAGATGGATACAACGGCTTTTTAGTTGTCTAAAATGCGTTTAGCTGCTGCCCCCGTCCACAGCAGTACATTGCTTTGCTCCCGTGCTGGTACTCCTGTCTGTTTTCCCCAAACTGGGGGTGTGCCGACCGTCATCTACTGTAGGTAATACACTGACTACGATAAGTACCTCATACAACCCCACTTCAAAACACCTGAACTATCCCTTTAAGATGCATGTTGGGACTGTGTTGATAGGAGAGGTCTTACCGTTGTGGTGGAGGAGCTGTAGGCATCTGCATTTTTATCTGCAGGGAAAAACAATAAGAGAAATTTTAAGAAAAAAACAATAAGGAGGAAGACCAAGATGTGCACGTGTGTGTGTGTGTGTGTGTGTGTGTGTGTGTGTATGTGTGTATACCTGTGAAGCTCATGTATTTCTGGCTGTTGGCCGTTTCTTTTGAGTCGTAGAACTTTAAAACGTCGAGGACGGCCTGAGGATTCTTCTTCTGCTCCAGTTTGGTGATGTTGGACGTCTGCAGGAGCCGGGCCCACTGCTCCGGCATGCCCTACACACACACACACACACACACACACACACACACACACACACACACACACACACACACACACACACACACATAGTTTTACTTCTTTTTTGATTCCATGTACACTGTGTATTTTTTACTTATTTATGAGCCGTGTCACATATAGAGAGGCGAAGTCCCGCCCCTTCACCATGGGACCTTATTCTGGGAAAAAAAAGAATACAGTAGTCAATGACGAGAGACAAATATGTTTTGAATTGCGCCATGAATCACACATATGTTTGTCAATGTAAAACAAAAGTCAACAAAGTCTCTGTTTGGTCGTAGTATCATTTAGTTTTGTGTGAAACCGCTCAGTAAACTACATCGCACGTCTCGCGCAATATACGCCACCAACACTAGCTAGTTAGCTAACTTAGCTATGATCCACGCACAGATGAACCGTTATCTGACCTGATGTGTTTTATTCAAGCCCCCAGGAAGAGCGCCGACTGTCGATCCCAACTTTCATAGTGGCCAACTGCAACTTCCGTGTCACGTGATACATTGGGCCCAAAAATACTTTTTCCCATTAAACTTACATTTGGAAAGAGACGTCTGTAACTCAGTGGACATTTTCTTTTTAGGTGAATCAACTTCCCAGTATGACACTCTAATAGCCTTTATTTAAAAAATGTAGTTCTAAAAGTTGTAAAATGAACTAATAGCCGAATACAGAGTTATTTCCCTTCCTCCGTTCATGTGAATGAGACCCAGACCGAGGCTGGAGTGCAAGCCGTGACGACGGCGTGACGTTGGGACCCCGTGACCGAGTCATGTGACCGAGCGGACGCTACTGCGCATGTTTCATGTGCCCAAGATCCGGGTACTTTTCCAGACGGAAGTCGAGCCATTTAGGCTTCATGCGCCACTGAGCAACTTTCATAGGAATGAAGGGGGCCCCGCCTCCAACGCTGTATCCAGTTCTCTTAATACATCCATGGTTTTATCCAGAGTCTCCTGGTCTTTTTATCAGCCGGGAAGAGAACGAACGATCAGACCCGTCGCTGGTGTTCATCCCGGTAGGAAACACACAGACATCGTAGCTTCAGCGAGAGAGACGTCACTACCACACTTTTGGGTGTGTCGTCTTTTTAATTACGTATTTTCACAGTCTAATCCTTCAACGGTTTTACAACAAACTGACTTTCTTAACTTGCACAATTAGCTGTTTATTTGACAAACATCATATGGATGCTTGCCAACCCTCCCAATTTTCCCAAGAGGGTCATGTTTTTCATCGCCCTCTCCCGGTTTCTACCAGGATCACAATTCTCCCGTATTTCTCCCGATTTATGACAAATTTTCACACTTAACCCATTTCTGGCACTGAACAGTCTGTATAATCCCTACTGTTTCCACCCGGATGACAACAGAGCTAAACTAAATGTTGTTTCCAGGTGGAAGTGGCGTGCAGCGCACAAAGTTGGGCTTAACTCGATGCAGCGAATAGTCGTTGTGAGGTGATGCAAGCCGTTGGAAAGAACGGGTTTCAGAGCGCAGTGGTGCCATTGTCGCGTTGTGTCTGAAAGGACCTTCAGTGAGTGAGAGAAGGAGAGAGAAATGGAGAATACTAAGAGAAATAAATACTCAAGCAGGAACAAAGATAAATAAAACTGATGAATATTAGTTTATGTCAGACATTCACACACCCCGTTACACCAGAGGGGCAAATTATAGTTTTCTTTCCTGAGAGTTAAAGGTTAAATTAAAAGTTTAACATAAAAATGCTGCTGCAATGTAGTTAGTATTTTGTTATGTTTACTATTTTAAAGTCACCAGAATGCAGGAAACAAAGACTCTGAAACTCTGAGGACCCCCAGACCCCCGCTTTGGTTTTGAAATCCTCCCTTTGTTTAAGGTCTCAAGGTTGGCAAGTACGATCATGCGTGTTTCATGGCGCAATTCAAACAGGATCAAAAATAAATTTGTCTCTCTCTGTTGACTCGTTCATATTTTTTCGGAAATAAGATCCCATGGCGTTCCACCAAAAGAGGCGGGACTTCACATCTCTATTTCCATTTGTTTTATGAAGCACAATAAGTTTCAGACGATGCAACAACAAGTTATTGTTGTAAGGAAGACACACACATACACACACACACAGGCACAAACCCACACACACAGAGTCTTCCTATAGAATCCTAACAAGGCCGTCTTGTCATATTTGTACTTCAGTCACATAACTGGGTCACATCTCTATGTTCTCTCTCTCTCTCTCTCTCTCTCTGTACTCGTCTGTCTGGGTCAGTCCGTCACTCTCACGCCTCTACTTCCTACTCCATCTCGCCATCCCTCCACTCTATTCAGGTCTCATCTGTCCTCAATGTGACACCATCATCTCATCCATCTATCTACTGTCTCTGTACACCGCTCTGTGGTGTTTTACTCAGATCAATACAACCTAAATATAATTCAATGAGTAAAAATGACAAATGTTTATGTGCATGTAGATGTGTGTGTGAGTGAGAAGAATGTCCCACATTACAGAGAAGGAAGCACACACACACACACACACACAGTTTAACTCCCAGCTAAAAGAGCTTGATCAGGCGGATCAAGTGAGTCAGCTAAACAAGGCTTCTTTGTCTAATGTGATTATTTAAAAAGGTTCATTTGCCAAGTGTGTGTGTGTATCAAACACACACACACACACACACACAAACACACACTTGCACGCATCACTGACCTCGGGTCCTTTGGTAAGCAATTAAAATGTGATGTAAAACACACCAGACGCACAAACGCACACCACAGACGGCCGGTACATCTACACACAAGGGAACAGACACACAACAGCACACACACACTTACGGTAAACTCCCCGGTGACGGCGTCGAAGCCGACATGGATGGTGTGTTCAAAGTCAGACGGCAGTGAAATCTCTGGACGCTCCTTCTTCTTATAGGCTGGAGGGAAAAAGACAGAAAACAGATAAACTGATTGTCATAAACAAGATGTGCCACATTATACTTGTTGATATTGATATTTTTCAGGATTATCCAGGAATTAATTTCCCTTTAGAGTAAAAGGTTTGAAAACGTGCACATAAACAAAATGATTTGGATTCCTAACTTGGCTGCAGACGAGGAGCAGAGATGCTCGTTGCACCAATTCAATAATTAAACCGACTGTAACAGAAAATCCTTAAGGAAACTTCTTTTTTAACCTCTTAGGGTGCTGGAAGGTGTGGTTCTCCAAGACAGACAAAATAAATACAAGAATAGCTCCACAACTAGCAGGTCTATCTGCATGATCTTGGTCTCTATGGATAGGTAAGACCTCAGAGAATTCATCCCTAGTGGCAGTGACATTGTGACTGTTACTATGCCTGAGTAAACTGTGATGAACCGAGGAAACACTTTTATCCTCTCCTAATATGTTTTCTAGATCAGACAGTGGATAACACCATTATAGCAATGATGCCATGCACAGAGATGCCACTGAATTCATTCAGCAACTCCTTGACTACAACTGTGCCAAAGCAGATATAAATAACACAAAGCACATAGATTCTACAAAGGTTTTAGTCGGGATAGAACCAGGAGGACTCTCCATTTGGCACAAGTGTGCCAAATGGGTTTTCTACCTCTTGAAAGGGAATCTGGCTTTAAAATACTACTGATATAGCTTTCCATATGGCGTGCTGGCAGTGACTGGGGAGGGATTGTTTTATTGTTTATATACATCCTTTGTTTTGACTTGTTTATTTGTTGGCATTGGTGCCAGCTGCTAATAATGTATACTCATACCTGTCATTCTTTTTTGGTTACCGAATAGCGCTGTACTTTTGCTATATACTGCAAAAAAAAACAATAAAAAGATCTTGATTTAAAAAAAAAAAATACTACTGATATCCATTACAGGAGGCTATGTGCACACAATGGAGCCTTTGGCCATGACATTTACCATGTGCATCATCACATTCTAGCATTGTGCATCAGTATAACATCAATAAAAAACTACTACATTGTATAATTCTGACTCCAAATGGAGTAGTTTTATTATAATAATGAGTAAGTAGAACTTAAATAATAACAAATAAGATCAATAACAATGTAAATGAGATAACAAAAAAGAATCCAAAGTCAAGTATGTACATTCAATTATAAAAACGGTAAAAATATTATTAAGTAAAAATACAATTTCTCGTGTGTTGCTTTTGTAAGTAAAATATTGAAATCGTTGCCAAACAAACATTGTTTGGACAAAATACAATTGCAGTGTTGTTTTAGTAGCGTTAAGGCCTCGTCTTTTAGAAACTATTCAGAAAAAAAGACCACCACAGCATTTTATGAAGTTTTTAAAGGCAGTGATTTAACACACAGCTCAGAAGAACCCGGTACCGGGTCAGTCGGGTAAAAGAGGTTCAGTGCTTTACTAGAGTGTTGACACAATCCCAACTGTCCCTCACTGTGATCTCAGTACTCACTCTTATCGCCTCCTCCCGTCAGGATGAATCGGATCGAGCGGTCCTTCTTCTTCTTGTCCTCCGGGTTTGGCGGGAGGGGTTTGGAGCCGTGGTTGAGGGGGGCGGGGTCCTTGTTGCAGGAGCCGATCATGGTGCTGGTATTCCTCATGGGCGGAGCTGGGGGCTTGTCCTCGACCTCCCCATTATCTGACATCTTCAGCTAGGCTGCAGCCGGCCGCTCCTGCACAGAAACACACAAATCACAGGGGAGGAAGGGTGAGCGGTGGGGAAATCATCAACCAATCACACGGGAGGGAGGGTGAGCGATTTAATTTGTTTTTCTTAAATCAGAAATTTCAAGTCCAAGCTAAAGAAAGAAAGATAAATACAGTTTCCATTTGCTCACTGAGTCGTCTGTTTGATCTACAAACACGATGCTGACTAAACCGTGGTGTGTGTGCGTGCGTGTGTGCGTGTGTGTGTGTGTGTGTCTACTGACTCAGCCCTAAATGCTGTGAGAAGGAAAAGAGCAACTTTCTGCTTGGTCAAGAGATGAGAAACACACACTCACTTTGTTGTGTAAGCACAACCTGTACACACACACACACACACACACACACACACAGCTGAGAGGCAAAGAGGGACATTTTAATGACTGGTTTCACCACAACACCCTCATATAAAAATACACACAATCACACACTGCAAGCTAATCTGCTCTGCTAGAAGTCCCACAAGGAACCAGGAGAGTCTATTTGGGTCAGAGCTACACTCAGACACACACACACGCACACACTCACACACTCACACACACACACACACACACACACACACACACACACACACACACACACACACTTATATATATTAAAAAACTAAAACGAAGCATTGAAATACTGATTTGGAGGTTGATTACCATGACAACTGTCGAAGCTTCGGAGCATTGTGGTCAGTCCTAATTAATCC